>NW_010409895.1:27642-42720 GCF_000710305.1 Buceros rhinoceros silvestris
TGTGAGATCGGTGGATTGTCTGTTCAGCGGGGGCTGTTGGGACAGGACAAGGGCTGATGGGTTCAACTGGCAGAGGGAGATTGAGACCAGAGAGGAGGGAGAGATTGTTTCTGCTGAGGGTGGTGAGACCCTGGCCCAGGTTGCCCCGAGAGCTGGGAGAAGCCCCATGCCTGGCACCACTGTAGGTCAAGTTGGCCCTTGGGTCTCTGAGCAACCTGCTGTGGTTGCAGATGTCCCTGCTCACTGCAGGAGATTGGACTGGTTCAGTTTTGAAGGTCCCTTCAACCCAAACCATCCTGTGGTTCTGTGATTCAATGAAAATAAAAACAGACCAGGAGAAATGGTGTTCGATAAATGCAGATGCCTAAGGGACAAGAACAGAAGGTTGTGAGACAAATAGCATCTGGCCAGGAACAGCAACACTGCCCGTTCCTCGCTGGGGTCCTGGGTAAGTTTAAAGACAATCTGCTGTACTCATCCCTGTGTTGGGCTCCTATGGGTGAACCCTTTTCCCGCTCCAGACCAGCCTTCTGTCAGAGCCTACCAGCATCTCAACCTTCCCCTCACGGCAAAGGACCTTACCATAACTTTTTAAAATTTACATTCTCATGACTTTAATGTGTTTTCTGTTGTTTTCTTTAATGGAAATAATCACATGGATCGTAAAATTCTTCAGCAAACTCCAACAACAATCACTACCCCAGTAGCTAAGACCTGCCCAGCTGTGTGGGGAGTGGGGCTGAACACCACCACCCTGCCCAGAAACCTGCGGCCTCTCGGACCCACAAATGTACTTCAGACATTTTCTCCATGCACAAGGAGCTGGGAAATGCCTTTCAGTTAAATCTTACTTTCACACAGAAACATAGTTCCGCATCTCTGAAACGCTTTTGCAAATTTGAGACAGCTTTGACAAAAACCTCTGTTAAAAAGAGCCCTGGATTTTAATTTTTAAATAAAATCAGATGTTTTCTAAACAAATCTTTTCCTTCTCTGTTAAATTCAGAAAGATGGTCCTTTCAAATAGAGTACAGTGAAGCTAAAAAAATATCCAAAAATCTCAACTGTAAACCAAGTTGCATCTTTGCCACAAAGTCTGAAGTAATTTTTATTGTCTTGTTTTGTTTTGTTTTGTTTTGATTGGACCTTGGATTTTCTTCCAGTTTTAGTGTTCATTAGTAAACAATGGGATCAGTGATTTTTACTCCTCTATCTGTCAATATCAGCTGCATTTAACACGGGCGACCAGAAAACCAGGGCACCCCATGGGTTGATAACCCACGATTGGCCTTGTCTTATCCTGGTCCCTCGTGTTTTTTACAGTCCCAGAGGAGAAAGGACATGGACAGCTCTGCCTCCTGCTCCATGGACCGAGCACACTTAGCTGCTCATCTGGCCGCTGTAGACCAAGCAGCCCATGCGCTGCAGAAAACGGAAGCACAAAAAAAGGGAATATTTGCCAAAGTACAGCCCTATTGGAAAAAAACGTGTTTCAGAGACAACGTTCCCCCGGGAAGGAGCCAAGCAGGAAAATGCACCATATACAGCAAAGCCCCACCATGTTCTACTCAATTTATGCAATGCAAATACCCGGGGTGATAACTAGTTCAAAATCCTGGGGTTCATAGGCCAATCTTTGAAGGGCAGGGCTGGGAAATTTTCTCAAGAAACCACGCTGGGACAGACTGCAGGTCCACAACATAGGGGCACTGGCTGCCGCAGAGAGATCCCTCTGAAAGGAAACAGAAGCCTGGGTGGGGAGGTCGTACTTGTGTTTCAGGTGTCAAGGAGATCCTCATCCCTGCCTCCTGCGTCCCCAAAGAGACAAATGCCCACAGCGAGCAGAGCAAAGCCAGTGGGCATGAACCAGGCACCATGTTCTTGCTGCCTCCCCGAGATATACCCACAGCCAGAGCTCACTGCCTGCATCTGGCTTCCATTCCAGGATGGTGGCCGAGCCCCTGAGGGCTGGGGTGAGTCCCCCGGGGGTTTGCTTTAGCCTGGAGCCAGGCATCCTCCCAGAACTTGGCCGCTGCAGTCCTAGGCCGATGGAGGATGCTGCCAGGACAGGGGGGTGCTCAGCATCATGTGTGTCCCCCTCCCTGAGCTCATACAGTGCAGGACCGACATGGTTGGTGGTTGGAAGGCATTTTAATGCAAGAAGAAACGTCTCCCAAGGGGACTGAGAAATGCTGCTTTGGAAAACCTCCTCAATGAGCAGTTTTGAAAAACAGAAGCAGCTTTTCAAAATGCCCAGGATCCTCTGCACCAAAATGGGAATTCTGGGGACCCCTGGTGTGTTGTCCAGCTATTTGTCTGTTCCCAGAAGAAGTGAATAAATTGTTCATAAATGGAAAAGGGGAAATTACTTTTGTAAAAGGGGAAATTATTTCTGTACAATTAATATTTCCCCCTTTATTTTTTTTTTTTGAGGATGGAATTGAAAGCAATGACAAGTTTCAGCAGAAGAACAGCCCTCATAAATGATTTTCAACTATAACTTTCCTTACACGGAACAAAGTCTTCGCTTCTTGATTTTAAATGGAAAAACCAGCTAGTTCTTAGAGCCCTGAGCCCTCAAACCCTGTTGTTTAAACACAATCTGATAAAACTATGTCAAACGTTTTGCCTATCAGAGCCACTGGAGCTGCGACGTGCTGTGAGTCCGGCCGGCCACAAGCACACAAGCGCTGGCAAGGTCCAGGCAGGGTGATTAATGCCATACAACTAATTAGACAGTGTCTGTACCACTCGTTGGAACAACGGCCAGCAAAGGTGGCGGTAGCTGTTAATTACAGCGGCTGCAGTGTGAGCAGCACCGTGCTGCCACAGCTGGCACCAGCAACATCTCCTTGAGCAAACCTGAACTAACCGAGAAACACCTTTTGCTTGTTACAACTCATTTCTCCCCCAAAAGCATGAGGAAAAACCTGCAGCTGGAACCTTGAAATTCTCCTCACGTCCTTCAGTTACCTACAGACACCATCAGAGCAACCTGCCTGGGGGCAGAACCCAGACTGGAGCAGGGGCAGGGATCGCTCCATCAGCAGGGCATCACACAGTGGTCCACCAGCCAGGGTACCCGGGAGCCACCAGCAGCCCCTTACTGGGATGCTGGAGACTGTGTCACCAGCAGCAGTGTCTTCTGGGGAGCAGTGAGGGCGTGCGAGCGGAGATACAGCCCGTGCAAATGGACAGACGCAGAGATCTGCAACGTGCAGGTGCAAGAACACACAGGGTTTGTGCACAGGTACACGCTTGGTGAGTGTGCAAGTACACGAGTGGTCTACGCACAGGTATGTGCGTGATCTGTGCATCGGTACATACATGGTCTGTGCACAGGTACACGCATGGTCTGTGAGCAGTCAGGGAAAATCAGGGCTGTAAATCCACCAGTAAACTCAGTAAAAATCCACTGGTAAACCTGTTGCGAGACTCCATCACATTGGTTGTTATCCATGACACCTTCCACCAGGACATGGACACTCACCAAAAGCCCATCATGTTCACGTCTCTAATGTCTTGTAGTCATTGATTAACCCTTCAAAGAACTGTATAGGTGCAGCCATCACTGGAACTGTCACGCGTCTGATGTGAAATGAAATTATCCCGTGCACTGGCTGTTGTTTCATCCTGTTCACGTCTCTAATGTCTTGTAGTCATTGATTAACCCTTCAAAGAACTGTATAGGTGCAGCCATCACTGGAACTGTCACGCGTCTGATGTGAAATGAAATTATCCCGTGCACTGGCTGTTGTTTCCTGTGTGTCAGCCCAGCCGAAGTTCACTGCTGTGGTGGCTGGAAGGCACTTGGCCACATTCAGGTAACGTCTCTCCGACATTCCCCATCAAGACCACCAATTAATTTCTAGTGACGGTTGTACATAATCATATACAGATGGGATGTTATTTTTTTACCCCCCTTTAACCAGCACCTACTCAAGGATGTACCATTTTATTTTTAACGGTTCTGAGCAGCTTGTCATACTTTAAGAAACCGGTAACATGCAGATCTTTACAACAGTTTCTCATTTCCAAGAAGCTACAAGGCGCAGAAATCCCATCAATGACTAACGAGTTGTGGGTTAAGGTGGATGTACCTTGCTGTGAAGTCACTGTACTATTCTCGACCCGTGCTGCCTGCCATAAAATTTTAATGCTGCTTCTGACATATTTATGAAACACCTCAGCCAGTCTTTGCAGGATGACAAAAAGATTTACTTCCACAATTACTGCAAGCACGTAGGTTTTAGCTATGCGCTCTAAACTTTTGTACACAAAGGTATTTAACTTTAATACAACAAAGGTAGGTGGTGCCACAGAGCAACCATGCTGGAACTGCGTTCAGAGAGATTTATCCCATTGTTCCAGCAGGACAACATGCACAGAGATAGCGTTGCAAGTAATGATGATGGGGAATCTGCCCCTTCCCTCCCGTGGCTCCCCCCCCACCCCCATGGTGTCGTCTGCTCTCTCTACCAGCCCCTGGCACACAAAGGGACTTTCTTAAAGCCCTGTTTCATCCTACACCTGGGAAAGGCAAGCAGCACAGGGTGGATGAGGGGTATGGAGTGGACAAGAGGCATGGAGTAGATGTGGGGCATCGAGTAGACGAGGGGCATGGAGTTAATTAGGGGCATGGAGAGGATGAGAGACGTGAAGTGGATGAGGGTCATCAAGTGGATGGGGGGAACCAACTGGATGACAGTAATGGAGTAGATGAGAGGTGTCATGTGCATGAGGGGCTCAGAGTGGGCATGGACTGGACAAAGGGCATTGAGTAGACAATGGGCATGGAGTGAGGGAGGGGCACAGCGGCCCTCCATGCATGCGGGACACCATTTGCCCCTGACCTTGCACCCAGGCTCTCCAATCCTGCGTGTGTGCAGCCCAACAGGTACCATTTCGCCTTCTATGCTCCAGACTGACTATCTGGTAGTGCAGGTGGGATTAAAACTTCTGTCTCACAGAGGACATCATGATTTTCAATAATTTCGCCCTAAAATGCTGTAAAAAGTACCAAGAAGTATCTTGTGGGATGAAATTTTCCAGGCTATATAATGGAAATGTTGCATTTCGTTCAGATGAAAATACTCCACTCCATACTTCGTCCTGACCTCAGCCTTCCTTACAATTTCATCCTTCATAATGATAATGCAATGTGTGGTTACTTCCAGGAATTACACCAGTAATTGAGCTGGTAGCAGAAGTAGGCGTAACATTAGGAGCCATAACCACTGCAGTGAGGAAAGTGCGAGGTCCAGAAATTGTTTTGGTAGCAGGATAAAGGCGCTTTGCTGCTAACACAGAATCAGACTCCAATCACCTGCAAACGCAGGAGTAAATGGGCCATGAAAGCATCTGTGTTGCTGAGGGAGCATCCTCCCACACTGCCATCCCACTGGTGTCCCCATCCTTGGTGACGGTGTCAGACCACACCAGGGGCTGGCTACGGCTTGGCTGGGACGAGGCCAGCAGCTCTGGCTATGCCAGGGATGGCCAGGTCCTGATCTTTCTGCTAGGGCAGCAGCACCTTCCACTGACAGAAAAGTCTCTTGTCATCCTGTGAACCCCCTGCGTGGATGAGGGATCCCGGATGAGCTGCTCGAAACCTCAGCATCTGCCTGCAAGACCAGGTTTTCAGCTGAGCTCCAGGCTCAGTCACCCCTGGACCAGGGCTTTCGCACATCAGAAGGGGCTGCTTTCCCACTCTGGTCCTTCCTGCTGTCGCGGGGAGCTCGTGCGAGCTCTGAAATGCAGTGACGCGACCCCAGCAGAGATGTCAGTTTTTCTTTCTGACACAAAACACAATGCAAATGAATTCCTGAGTGACAGAAGACAGATAATTTCTCACTTGATTTTCACGGCACTGCCTTGGTTTTACACCACATCCACGTTACCGTCAACCTTTTAATGCAGAGAAAAAACATGTCAGCTGATCTCGGGTCAATCTCCGGGAGCGCGGTAGCTCGGTTCTCCAGCAGTGCCGACACTCTGCTGGCAAGCATTTTGTAGCCAAAGCCATTTCCAAGCTACGTCTGCAGCTGGCCTGACCCAGCTAAATCAGCCAAAAACTGTGCTGAGGAAGAGGACACGTGGTGGGAAAGGGATGATGGATGGGGTGTCTCCCCTCATGTGTAGGAGACTGATGCTTGAGGACAGTGTGGCTGCCATGGTAGAGCCCTGGGCAGACCCACAGCTCCCCACATGTCACAACAGCCCAGAATACAACTCCATGGGACCAGGCTCCTCCTCACCAAAGCCTGGCACATTGTTTCCTGACTTCAGTGAAGGTGCAAGATCAAAGATTAGATCAAAGCTGCCTGGGCTGAGGCAGCTCCTTCATGCTGAAGGAGATGGGTGGGAGGAAGAGAAGATGGGGCAGCATCAGCAGCCTGTGCCCAGTGCCTCCTACCCTGCTCCCACCTGGGCACTGCTTACCCAACCTCTCCACACCAGTAAAACACCTGTGAATGCTTGAAAGTTATTCATTCTGCCACAGAGCATCCTCTGCTTCTGCTGCCCGAGACTGACGGGATTTAGTGCATCTGCTGCTAAACGGACATTGAGGTGGGACCAGAGTTTGCTTTTTTTGTGCAGGAATTAAGGGGGTGACATTTAAGTTTCCCATCTTACCCTGCAGTCACTGCAGACACTGATTCCAAACCTACTGCAGTCAAAGGTGACAGATGACTTCACCCGCAACGGAAGTGCCCCCATGCCATATTTGCTGCTGGAAATAAGCGAACCATCCTTTTCTCAGGAGACTTCTCACTTTCCCACTTAGGCTGTCCCTCTTCTTCCGGCACAGCACAGACAGCCGGTGAGACACAGGGGAGACACTGGTGCCCTTGAGGCACAGGTGTGCTTGACACCTTTCCACCCACATCCCTCATGCCAGCCCAATGTGGTGCACACACAGCAGTGTTCCAGCACAAATGCAGCTCCACCTCAAAATGTGGTCTAAGAGGAAAGTTCTGCTGTGGAAATGGGGCAGCCCTTGGATCACCTTCCTTCATTTTTTCTATGGCAGGTAATTTAGCTTAGAATTTTTCATTTAATTTGGTTTTCTTTCCACCAATCACCCATTTTCTTTCTTCTGCAATGATCATATTGCATTGCACCTCAGTGTAATCTACTGTAAAGTTTTGGCATTTTCGCTTGTTTTGATAAAATCTCAAAGTGCCCAGGATTTTCTGGAAAGAGAACACTTAATTCTCAAAATTTTTAACTTCAGTTTGTTCCACAGGCACCACTTCTCAGCGTTGGAGTTTACTGTGGGGTAGATGTTCTGTGTTCAAACAGTCCTACCTGCAAGGAGACTGCCTCCAGCAACTGTCACACAGAAATCAACCCCAGAGCCTCAGAAAACAAGTCCAGAGAGTGGTAAAATGGCTGAATTAATAAATAATGCTCTGCAGGAAAAGAGCAACATCCCCTTCTCTCCCCGCAACCCGCTTCCCCCCTTCCCTGCCGCCCCCCAACCTCTGCATAGGTCATTCTGCCCAAGCAAAGGGGAGGGCACAGGGTGCAGGATGTGTCTGGGTCCAGGACCTGGTCTGGTCTCCAGTGTTCCACTGGCCACACAAATGCTGGAAGCAGAAGACAACCTGTTCATTGCAAGACAACTTAGAAGGTGCTTCCTAATAGCATGAAGCTGGCCATATCAAACCCCTTAGGCCGTCACCCCAAGCCGAGCAAACCAGGCTGGCGATGATGCAGGAGAAGTCACCCTTCCATGGGGTGCTCAGCATGGGCAGCAGACAGGCTGGGCAGGGGCTCATGCCTCGGAGAGAAGAAACCACATCTTTCCCGGCACCCAGGTGCTCAGCATGGGCAGCAGACAGGCTGGCCAGGGTCTAATGCCTGGGAGAGAAGAAACCACATCTTTCCCGGCACCCACCCCTCAATGCAGGACTTGGCAGTTGGGCTGTGAAGCTCAGACATGGTGAGAATACAGAAACCGCTCTCCCATTGCTGCCTCAGAGTGACACACAGACCCCTCATGCGGCGTGGTGCACCACCTCACACTCCTGCTCCTGGACGCAGTGGGTCCTGAAGAGCTTTCTGCTCAGCTTACTTCAGAGATCTTGGTGCTTGCTCATAATTTGTCAGGAAATGGCGTGACTGATTCTGGTGGCTCAGGCTGGCTCCCACAAGCACCCAGAATACGAGGCACAGAGCTGCTCCAGCACCTGAATCTACACCAGCAGCAGTGATGGACGGGGAGCACACCACAAAGCCTAAAGCCCTGGCACTTGACTGTCCAGGACCATGATGCTTTTGTCATCTCTGATTTTTTTAAGATCTCGGTACTGTCTTAGCGCAAGGAGACACAAGCGTAAAAAAGCTGAACACTCAGAAATGACAAAGCAGTTTTTGTGCTCTCACGTGGTCTGAGGAACCTCATGGAATCTCCGAATCACTCTGGTTGGAAGAGACCTTTAAGATCCTTGAGTCCACTCACTCCCCCAGCACTGCCAGGTCCCCACTGGCCCCTGTCCCTCAGCACCACCTCCACACGGCTGGGAAACCCCTCCAGGGATGGGGACCCCACCACTGCCCTGGGCAGCCTGGGCCAGCTCTGGACAACCCTAACGGGCAAGAAATGGTTGCTCAGGAACCACCTCAACCTCCCTTGGAACACTGGAGGCCATTTCCTCTCACTCTGTTGCTTTTTTCTGGGGAGAAGCGACTGACTCCCTCCTCGCTTCAGCCTCCTGTCAGAGAGTTGCTGTGAGCCAGAAGGTCCCCCCTGAGCCTCCTTTTCTCTAGGCTCAACCCCACCAGGTCCCTCAGCCGCTCCTCAGTGCACTTGTGGTCCAGACCCTGCTCCAGCTTCGTTGCCCTTCTCTGGACACGCTCCAACACCTCAATGGCCTTTTGGGAGGGAGTGAGGGGTCAAAACTGAACCCAGGATTCGAGGTGTAGCCTCCCCAGTGCTCCTAGTATGAATGGACAATCCCTATCCTGGTCCGCTTGGCCACACCTGTGCTGGTACAAGCCCAGATGCCATTTGCCTTCTTGGCCACCTGGACACACTGCTGGTTCCTCTTCAGCCACTGGTGACCAATACCCCCAGGTCCTTTTCCCTAGGCCGTTTCCAACTGCCTTTCCTCCAGCCCAGAACATTGCCGGGCGTTGGTGTGACCCAAGCCAGGACCTGGATTGAGCAGGCGATTAAGCTCAGCTCTGCAAAGCCGCAGGCCAGCTTGTCCCAGCCAGTCATGCTTTCCCACCTCAGAGGCAATGTTGGTGCACGGCTCAGGACACCAGGCACTTTAACTGGCTTTTCCATGCTCTGCTTCACTAATCCAAACCACAACTTCCCAAACCCAGAACCAGTTTAGACCTAGTGGCTTTCTAATTACAGTTGTTTTTTTCTTATTGGATCTCCACCAGTGCACAGCTGTCAATAATGACAAAAACAGAGCAAATGGGAGGGGAACTATGGAGGGCAGAGGATGCAGCAGCATGTGTCACCCATGGCACACCACATCCCAGCTGGACACCGAGCTCTCACCACTGGCACATCGGGGGTGCATCATCTGAGAAGCCACTGTCACTGTTGGTTTTGTGAGTCAGGCAGACAATGCTCTTGTCAGGAAATCTTTTGTAAAGCTCTTCCCGCCTTCCTGAAGGAGAAAGAGGAGGATTACAAGAGTGGACCCCCCAGTCTCCACATGCAGAGGGAATGTCCTTGGTGCCCAGAGGAGACCCCAGGAGCTGCTCCAGTGAGGGCAAACAGATCCTGTGTGGGGCAAGCTCTGCCAGTGAGCAGAAGAAAAGCTCATTTCATCAATGATCAACTCATCCTTTAATTTCTGGCTCTGTGTATTTTGGGGAAAAGAATAACTTTTATGGTAGCTGCCAGCATGATGGGGCTCAAAATAGCTGGCTTGCAGAACATTAGTCACAAAAAAAAAAAAATTACTAGAAAACCCCCCCTAAAACAGCAACAAAAGGTTTTTAAAATTCTCTCTTGGTTTTACAATCACTGGCATTGCTTAAAGGTGTCAGACCTGTAACACTGAATGAACCGTCCACATGGAGCAGGTACCTCAGCATGTGCTGCAGCAGCTAGGAGAGCCCTGCAGTTCCCCCCAGAAAGGTTGGACGGAACCCCATGCCATCAGCTGGGCACCTCCAGCCCTCTCCTCCCTGTCCCCAGGGGCAGCTGCGATGCTGCAGGGATCACCCCTCTGATGACAACCACAACAGCACCCTCCGCAATGATGCTCTGCAACCTCATCCAAGACAAGACCCCTCCAGAAGAAATTACCACAGATTACCTGCTTCCATCCCTCTGCCCTGAAAACCCCCAACCATGACACTTTCTGCAGCAAGCAGTAGCTTAACTTGAAAATCAATGTCTGAATGGAGGGCTCCCCAATTCCACCAGCAGCATCGCTTGGCTGACGGAGCCCCAAACCCCGGCACCATCCCAGCATGAGGAGGGGATGGTTTTGGCATCGAGGTCTGGCTGGAACCCCCCCCAGCACACACATAGCAGCCCCCCAGCATCGCCACATGCTGCTGCCGGCTGACGCTGCTGATGGATTTGACTGAAGGTAGCCAAACTGTCACTCAGGAGGTGCCCCCTTGGTACCTCTTCTGGCTGGATCTACTGGAGGGTGGGCTTGCCGGAGCCGCTCCTGTCAGGGATTTCAAAGGGAACAAGCGGCTGCTCGAAGATCTGACAGCTCGGCCGAATTAGGGCTATTTGCATGCTAATTTCCACTGTGCTTAACTCACTGGCAGACCTAGAGCGAGAAGCAGCCTCTGCATGTTTGGAACAATGCTTGACTGATCTAGCTGCGTTAACGAGCAAATTATGGTAATTTTGTTATTACAAATGCATAGAAATTTCTGAGGAGCGGAGCAATACAATATGTTTCCTCTCCTCCTTCTTCACTCCTGAACACGGGCCCTTTTGTTTGTACACACTTCACCTCGCTCACTGGTGTTGGGATATGCAACCCACCGTGTCCCATCTCAGAGGGAGGAGGCAGAGGGAGCCGCGGGGCAGACGGGACCAGCTCGGCGTGCCGGATGCTGGGGACCGCATCCTCAGCTGGTGAAAAGTGGCAGAGAGCCTCGGCGGTCGGGGGTCGGGGCTAATTGACCCCACTTGAGGGTCAGGTCTCTTAAGAGGAAGGTGGGTCTGGGAACAGCAGAGCTAGAGGCTGCTGCTTCCCAACATTTCACCTTCTTGCCCTCTCCAGTGTAATTTCTAAATCAATTTAATGAAATAATATCTGACAACATCATACTGAAAACAATATAAATTTTATCTATAATCTGTGCAAGCGTGATAATTACATTCCTGCGAGATGCACACCAAAACGTTTCTCCAGGCTTCCGAGGCCCTGGCAGACCCTCATTCAAACGCGCACCAGCAGTGGGTAAAGGCGTACCGTTCACTTAACCGCTTCGTTATTAATTAAGGGAATAATTTGTCAGTTGATTTGCAATCTGGTATTGCCCCAAGATATTTGTGACAGCACATCACTTGCTCCATCATATGTGATGAAACTTCTCCGGGATTTGTCTTCCCAGATTATAGAAGGGTGGGGAGGCACCTGGTGGAGCAGCCTTAGAATGGGGAAAAACCAGTAAATTCACTTAACCAGGGAACACCAAATGTCGATATTCCTGTCCTTTGGCAGCAGCTTTTATTGCCGGGGTGGTGGAAGCCATGGGTGCTTTTGTGTGCATCTGTGGGGGCGTGAAGGTGTTTTTGGGGTGTGCTGGGTGACGGCTGGGTTTGAGCCATGTGAGCTGCAAAAACTGGAGATACTGGGGCAAAAAAAAAGTAAGTTCCCATAATTCAAGCAGAGATATACATCCCACCACAACAGGAGCAGGAAGCAGGTGAAGCAGGTGCCAAATGGACTTAGGAGTCACCTCCAGGCTCCAAGAAGGTAACTTGCAAACTTTCCATTTCACCAAAGACAGGTTGAGGTTTATTCTTTATTAGCTTTAGGTTCTTCTAGCATAAAGGGCCTGATCCTTCCTTCACAGTATCACTGTCCAAGCAAAACAAGCGGTTCCAGCTTTATAGAAACATAGAATCACTCTGGTTGGAAGAAACCTTTAAGATCCTTGAGTCCACCCATTCTCCCAGCACTGCCAGGTCACCACTGACCCCTGTCCCTCAGCACCACCTCCACACAGGGAAAACCCTGCAGGGATGGGGACTCCACCACTGCCCTGAGCAGCCTGGGACAGGCCTGGACAACCCCAACAGGCAAGAAATTGTTCCTCAGGACCAACCTCAACCTTCCCTGGAACAACTGGAGGCCATTTCCTCTCATCCTGCCTCTTGTTTCTGAGGAGAAAAGACCAACCCCCTCCTTCTCCAACTTCCTGTCAGAGAGTTGCTGAGAGCCAGAAGGTCTCCCCTGAGCCTCCTTTTCTCCAGGCTCAACCCCACCAGGTCCCTCAGCTCCTCCTCAGTGCACTTGTGCTCCAGACCCTGCACCAGCTTCGTTGTCCTTCTCTGGACATGTTTCAGCCCTTCAACGTCCTTACTGGCATGAGAGTCCCATGCTGCAGATTAGTAGAGGATCAGGTTCAGGCAGTGCCGCCAATGGTCTCTGACATCCTACATATTGTAATCCATTTTCCCTGCTCCTGTTTTTAAGCGTTTTACCTCCCACGTGCCTCACTTTCAAATACTTACTGCTGCACATCAGGAGATTGCACAAACCTATTGCAAAACTTCGACAGAGCCAGAATAAACAATGTAAAGGCATGAAAATAACTATGAATAAAGTCTTCAGAGTGCTGGGGGAGGCCAAACCCCAGCAATTCCTATGGGCTTTATTCCGGAGATCCTACACACAAGAGTTTTGTTTCCCAACACCATCTCCTGCTTTGCATGTTAGAACCAGGACCTTCTCCCGGATAAAAGATTGCTATTTTTTATGCTTTTCTTTTCAAAGCCCAGTTTTGAATGTCACTGTTTTCAGGTCCCTTTAGTCGGGTAATTGCACATAGACTTCATATAAAGGAAATTCATTTGTTCAGGGTCACTGCATGGTTTTTCATTAAAAACAAATTACCGGTGTTCAGAAAGGACATCTGGGTTTCGAGAGTCCCATTAATGACTATATTTTCAGCATCACTATTCCGGACAGTCTATCCTTTGCTGTCACCCATCACGCAGGTCCAGCCAGGAAAGCAGGGGACGGGGTGAATGACAGTCCTGGGGAGGGGAGAAGGGGTGGCTGGGTGGGAGCTCCATCACCAGAGATGGGGAGAGGGAAGAGGGGGGGACGTACGGGCTGCTGTCGTGGCACTTGAACACAAGAACTGACATAAGTAGTTAACTGAATGCTCGTGGCTACTTGAGCATAACCTTTTTTCACGGCATCATAAGCCTGATGGTGAGGGCATGCTGGAGATGGGCATTGTTTGCCCAAGCTTCTGCCCAGCCCTCACTGTCCCAGCTCTGGGAATGACCGTGCGCCTTCTCTGCCCTGGCCCTGGCATGGACCTAAAGGGTACACAGCCCCCTGGGACGGTCCTCTGAGCAGGCTGCAGCTCTGGCACTGCTCCTTGTGCCTCAGTCTTACACGCACGCACAGGAGAACAGAGACCTCCAGACAGTCCCACGGACATGAGAGGCAATCCATGGAGAGAGACCATGACCAGCAGACCATCACTGCAGCAGCTGTGCTCCCTTTCAAACACTTCACCTCACAAAAAGGCTCTGGGTCACCTTTACATGTCACAGTGTAAAATTCCTGCCATTCCTGCATTTCCCAGTAATGTGCTTCAAAGTAGCTGCTACTGCGCCCCTAAAGCCAAACCTGCAGATGTGATGTAGTCAGGAGAGCAAAGAGACCGGAAGCTACAGGTAGAAGCACCACAATCATCAGAACAGCCCTGGGACGGCCTCTGGAAAGGAGTCAGCAAAGCCAGGTGGCTACAGACTGCAGGTACTGGTGGGGTGGAGGAGATGCAGTTTCCTCCTGCCTGAGCTTCCCAGGAGACAAAGGGAAGACTGCTGAGAAAATGCTGCTCCGTGTTTCTAAAGTGACAGCGCATCAGGGGCATGATCACAGTGTGAGCAAATAATAACAATATTACCAGATTATTGGAGATAATTTCCGCATAGAGCATCTCATTAACCTGTGGGATCCCGTGCTCTGAGGTAGTCCTGAGACCACGAATCTAGGAGGAGTCCATAGTGGATTAAACCTCTAAACAGATAATGAGAACATACAGAGAGACAAGATAAACATTTACAAGGAATATAAAGTCTCATGCTTCAAGGCATCAGCCACTAGATGATGAGGGTTAAAGAGAAGTGACCACTTTGGACAAGCTGCTGCACCTCCTGCCCCAGCCGTGGGCAGGTCCTCACCTGGGCAGGAAGTGGCTGTCCCCAGGACACCATGGTTTCCCACTAGAGATGTCACATGACACTGTCAATCTCCTGCCTGTTCCCAGCGTGTCCAGGAATATTCACCAACAATCACCAGTTTTATGATGGGTCCACCCATCTCCTCCCTTTCCTCTCTCACAGAGAATGAAGCAATCTGGCCAGTCAGGTGCAGAGCATGGGTGGAGCACGGATGCTGAGCTGGCTGTGCGGCAACGGTGGGCGGAGGAAGGTGGAGGGAGATTTCTCTCAGTTCCTGTGAGGCACTGCCCTGTGACAGGGAAGCTGTCTGTATGGTAACCTCCGGCCTCCGAGCGGGATTCATGGCTCTGTCATTTAATACTGAATGGGGTCTAGAGCAGAGCTGTCCCTGCGCAGACTGCTGACATCACTGCTTTCCAGAGAGGGACCCCTTCTCTTCCTGCTAACAGCTTGCTGACTGCATCTCTGCTCACCCTATCAGGCAGAAGGTGTGAATAGCCGATTCTGCAAAACATTTTCAGCAGTGCCACAATCAGAACATTGAGCCATGGGATGATGGGGCATTTCAGGACGGAAGGGACTGAGGAGGTCTCCAGACCCTGCTCACAGCAGGGTCAGCAATAAGGCCAGACCAGAATGACCAGGGCTTCACCCAGCCTAACCTTGGAAACCCTTAAGGATGGAGACTTCATCTCTGAGTGACC
>NW_010409895.1:42817-51704 GCF_000710305.1 Buceros rhinoceros silvestris
GAACCGTCTTTGTGAGGGAAAGATGTGAAGTTTCTCCTCATACCCAGTTTGCATCTTGCTTGTTTCAACTTACACCCATTGTCTCTTTGTGTTGGGGCCCCAAAACATGCACTATTCCCGTTGTGGGTCCATGAGTGCCAAGTGAGAGGGTTCATTCCTTCCCCCCAGCTCTTCGCCATGATGCTGCTGGTGGTCCTCACTGCCTGTGCACACTGTGGGGCAATGCTCAGCTCCCAGTCTGCCCACATCCATGGAGTTCCTCCTGCAGCCATCCACTCCTCAGCCTGTTCAGTAGCAAGCGCTCTGGCACCAGCACCCAGCCTGCCTTCATATCACTCTGGAGCATACTGACGGCACTCATCAGTGTCATCACCTGAAAACCTGACAAGGTGTGCTCTTTGCCAGTTGTGGATGAAGATGCTAACCATGACAGACCCCTGGCCAAACATGATGTGCTACCAGCATCCAGCTGCAGCTGGATTAACCTCCAGCTCCGAGCCTGACCATCCAACCAGTTGTTTTCCCAACTACCTGCCTAGCTGCCCACCTTCCCACCCTGCAGCATTTCACTTGTGCCCTGTGCTGTCAGAGCACGGTGGTCTGCAGGGACTGCAGTGTCTCTCAGAGAGCTCCTCTGCAGTCACCTTTACGGGGTGATGGTCACCAAAAGGCAGAAGAGTGCGGGGACAGTGACCTGCAGAGGGAACATGTCTATCACATCATCAAGTGATGCCAGCTCTCAGTGTGCAAAGCTCTGACTGAAATCAAAACCACATATTTGGTTCCTTTAGAGAAAAGTATTTGATCAATTTGTTCTCTGGGCCACCGTCAACATTCATGAACCACACAGGAAAAGGAAATTTCCAGCTGATATGCAAGTCCCTGCTCTTATACGGAACGGAGGGAGGAGATGTGAGAGCCTTGGTATCAGGCATGGAGGACAGAAGAGGCAGGGACAAACGTGGGGCTGGTGGGGAAGGAGCCTCTCCTGTTCAGACCAACAGTGGGGAGCTGGAGAAGAGGTAAGCACAGAGCAAGAAGCTGAACCCACACAGCTCCCGCTTCCAGCCTGGAAACACCAGGGAGCCAGGCAGTCTCTCTGTCCTGCAGGGATGCTGCAGAGGTGTGACAAATGATGAGGGATAGGGTTCCTCACCGCAGCATAAGCAATGGCTGCAGCAACAAGCACACAACAAAACACCATCAGCACTTGGTTGTGTACACACTTCTCCCACGTCTCCAAGCACTTAACTCACACAATTGCTTAATTATGAGCAGAAATTCAGAGCTAATGATTAAAGATATTATCTAGGAGGCACATTTCTAGCAGAGGCAGTGGCAGGTCATGAAATGAAACCCTGAGTCTTAGTACAGCAAACATGGGCCCTTGCTCTGGCATGGTGCTTTGGCCATTTTGGAACGAACAGGGATGTGCCAAAGGCACCAGACCAGATCCGTCACCTGCCTCACCATCAGCTCCATGGGGACTGTGGTACCCTCCCCAGCCAGGCTCTGAAAACAGTCCTGCAAAGGACAGGAGTCAAAGAAGGATCGGGAAGGTATTTTGGATGCTAGTTAGCAAATTCTCACTTAAATGAGAAGGAGAACCTACAGGAATTGCAGCTGACCTTCACACTAGCTGGAGCAGAAGGTTGTTATTAAAGGAACCGATGAGAAGAACAGTGCAGTTATTCAATATAATGGGTCACACAAGCCTACCTGTAGTTAAAAATAAAATCTATTACACAGGAAAATCATCTCAGATGACTCTACATCGCTGAACCCTCTCTGCCCCTCCTCCAGCTGAGCATCACCAAGACCCACACCCCGCAGCTTTGCCATTCTACCCTGGCAGCTGCTCCTAAAGAGCCAGTAACTCCCCCCAAAAGAAGGAAAAACGAGCATTTGCCTGAGCAAAGAGGAAGGGTATTTGCCTGAGCAAAGGGGAAGGGACTGGGGTTCACAGACAGACTTTTTGTGAAAGGTGCTGTGAAAAAGTTGGTAGATCCCCAAGAGGACTCTACAGGCCTCTAAATCTCCACTTTTGCCAGGAATGATGTGGCCAGTACACTCAGGCTTTCAGATGTTCACTCTCAGCCGGAAGATGGGGGGCAGGTCAGGACATTGGTGAAGAACCAGCCGAGGAGGGGCTGGTCAAAAGAGAAGGGAACTGGCAGGGAAAGATGTCTTACCTCTGGGTGATGGACATGACCCACCAAGCCTGCTGCTCTCCACACTCTGAATTGAGATTACAGCTTTTGGTCATGCTAAAGAGTTGATGCAAGTCCAGATCTTCACCTGCTGTGAACAGTTGGTTACACCACTGCCGTCTGGCAGAGGATGGAAGAAAGGACACCAGTGTGTGTGTCCATGAGAAATGGTGTGAAACAAGGACCAGAACTCACTCATCTTTTCCAATGAGACTTTCTTTCAGGTGTTCACTTTTCCTTCTCGCAAACTGCAGCTGACACTCTCTCATCAGCTTTTTCATGGATAAAAACTGGTTCCTACACAACCTACAATCTCACTTCTGCAGACAGTTTCTAACTATGATACGCACAAAAAACGGCCAATTTTTTTCTTAACTCCTTGGCGATCTGGTGGAACCTGATTTGCAAAACATAATCAAGGCTGGTAACAAAGACTAATCCCAAAAGACCCTTGACATCAAATCACTGTCACCAGCTCCCACTTTCCCATTATGAGCATTTTTTTCTAAATCACCACCTCCCGGAGCCACATGATTACAGATGAAATCCCGTTTTGGGGGATTTTCCTCAGTCACTCTCTGACCTTGCTGACTCCAAAGAGCTGGCCACTGGCCAGCTTGTGCTCCCCAGCATTTCTCACTGCCAGGCTCCAGAAGGGGAAATTACACGAACACAGTGTCCTGAGGACTACCTGGTGTCCCCAGGAGCCAGCTGGATCAGCGCAGTTTTGCACAGAGAAGTACTGAGGTTGAGACACGTCCAGCCCTCAAGGACCAGTGAACTCCACTAGAACAGCACAGAGGGACTTGGTATAATTGAATAAAACAGGCAGGTTAGAGCAAAGCCTGTGCTGAATGGGAAGAGCCTGGCATGGTCCAAAATGGAGCAGAAGGGAGGCTGGGGAACGATTTGCTCTGGCAGTCTGTAGGCTGGGTTACCTCCTGCACCATGGAGATTGGTCTTCCTTCACTCACGACTGCTCCAACCTCCCCTTCCCCTTTTCCCCTTCACCGCTGTGCCTTCTGCCTTGCACTTGCCTCAGCACAGAGCATCCACAGAGCCCCACGTTTTCCTCCTTAAATGCTGTCTTTTTCATTTCCTTTCATTTTTCTCCTCTCCCCTGCCCGTTTTGAAGACTTACCAGGCACCATTCCTGTCAGCGCCGGAGCGGAGTAGCTGCCCTGTCCAGCAGGAGGGACATGTGGAGGGTATCCTGGGAGGGTTGTACTTGCCAGCTCACGACCTGAGGAATCAAACCAACAAATCACCACGTGAGCATCGTGACGAACGGACACGGTTTTACATCTCCCGGAGCGCCCAGAACACTGCCATGCATTTGTCATCACTGCTCTGCAAGGGCCAGCATGGGATTTCCAGCCTGGCAGGGAGGGGAGGCACAGTTTTGCTTTCTCTATAAGCTGCCACAAAGCTCTGATGAAGTGAGAGATGGGAAGGGGAAGAGCTGAGCTCTGCAGGGAGAGGAACATGCCTGCCTGAACTCTGGCTGCTCACCCCTATTCCCAAGTTCCTCCAAAGCTCAGATTTGTAAAGTCAGAAACAGTGAAATGTGAAATAATGACATTTTCCCAGAAAACTCTCTAGAAAATCACAGTGCATGGGTGGACAGTTTGCAAAGATCTAAATACAACACAGGACGTTGGTTTTATCTCTTATTAAAGCCAGTTAAAAACACAGAACAAACACAAGACATTGAGACAGGAAGGCAGTTTAAAACATACTTTATCATCCCAGAAGAAGGGTCATATTCAGAGGCACAGCCTGATGTAGTGCTCTTAGACTTCAGAAATGTGTATTTTTATTCAAATACCCAAATACAGGTTTTCTGCAGAAATAACCCTGCAGAAAGCAGGCAGCAGTGTGTCCCCCATCTCCCTCTGCCCCAGGCCAGGGGGCTGGGTCCCCTCTCTTCACACCCCTCCCAGGGACATGTTGCTGCCCATGGAGCAAAGACAGGAGATGCAGACAGCGCAGCTCGCAAGGTGTTGCAGAATTGAAATCCCAACCCTGGCCAGATCCTGTCTTGATCCTGGGAGAGCTGCAGACCCCATGGGCTGCTACGGCTGAAGAAGGATTTTGGGAAAATGGCTGGCTGCTGTAGTCACAGGTTAGGGAGAAATGGGTGCTCCTGTGATCCCAACAGCAAGGAGCCATCCCTCAGCACAGGAGGAACCCTGGAGCCCACCCATGGTCTTCCAGACACCCAAGGCATCCTTGGGCAGATCACAGAATCATAGAATCGCAGGAACACCTTCCACTAGATCAGGTTGCTCAAAGCTCCATCCAACCTGGCCTTCAGCACTCCCAGGCATCCACAACCTCTCTGGACAACCTGTGACAGTGTCTCACCAGCCTCTCAGTGAAGAATTTTTTCCTTACCTCTAATCCAAATCTACTCTCACTTTAAAAAACTTATACAAGGATAAGTTGCCTTCAAAGAGCAACTAGACTGGTAGCATCTGCCCTGGAACACCATGGCAGGGTCTGCAGCTGGGCAGAAGCGCTGCTCCTCCCCCTCTGGTGAGCATCACACATGCTGATCAGGCTACCACTGTACTACAGGAGTGATCTGTCTGATCCACCACTCTGGTGAGGGACAGCGCTGTCAGAATCTCCAGCATCCTGCCAAACATCTCCTCCAGAGGTCAGGAGGAGCAAGGGGACCCTCATGGCAGGGATGGGCTCCTCTGGCCAAACCGTAGGCTCAGAGGTGGGGACCCTGGGCTGCAGGGGGACCCTGGTCCTTGCAGAAGGGTGAGTCTCTGCACAGCAGTGACTACCCAGGCACCAGCCAGCTCTAGGATGCTGTTGGTGCAAAACAGATCATGGGCAAAAATCACCATGAGCACAGGTTCACCATCTAAACAGAATCACACAGAATCCCAGACTGGTGGGATTGGCAGGGACCTCTGGGGGTCACCCAGTCCAACTACCTGGTAGAGCAGGGTCACAACAGTAGGATGCCCAGGATGGCGTCCAGGTGGCTTTGGGATCTCTCCAGAGCAGGAGAATCCACAACCTCTAGGGGCAGCCTGGGAAAGAGCTCCCTCCCCATCACAACAAAGAAGTTTCTCCTCCTGCTCAGGCGGAACTTTCTGGGTTCCACTTTGTGCCTGTTGCCCCTTGTCCCGTCGCTGGGCACCACTAGGCAGAGTCTGGCCCATCCTCCTGACCCCCCTTTAGCTCTTGATCACATTGAGGAGGTCCCCTCTCAGGCTGCTCTTCTCCAGCTGAACAGCTCCTCAGGGCTCTCAGCCTTTCCTTGGCACAGAGATGCTCCAGCCCCTCCTCATCCTTGTAGCCTCCACTGGACTCTCTCCCGTAGCTTCTGGGCAAAACAGAGGGGGAGAAGAACCTCCCTTGACCTGCTGGCCACACATTTCTTCATGTGCACCAGGAGACCATTGGCCTTCTTGGCCATGAGGACACATTGCTGCCCATGATCAGTTTGTTACTCACTAGCACTCTCAGGTACTTCTCCCCAGAGCTGCTTCTCAGCAGGTCACCCCTGACCTGTCCTGGTGCAGGACTGTACACTTGGCCTTGTTGAACACCACTCAGTTCCTTTCCGCCCAGCTCTCCATCCTGTCCAGGTCTCGCTGAATGGCAGCACAGCCTGATGGGGAGGCAGCCACTGCTCCCCGTTCTGCGTCATTGCGACATGCCTTGTTGAACACCACTCAGTTCCTTTCCGCCCAGCTCTCCATCCTGTCCAGGTCTCGCTGAATGGCAGCACAGCCTGATGGTGAGTCAGCCACTGCTCCCCGTTCTGTGTCATTGCGACATGTCAGATCAACAAGATAATTTAGGTGACTTTGTAGATTTTAACACCACTGATGAGAAGAAATGCACAAATTCTTGTGTTCAGATTGTTTTCTGTGGGCATTTGTTTTTCTGATGGTGTTTTGTTCAAGTCTCTAGAGCTTTGAGAGGTTGAAACTAAACATTTTTTCATGAGCCAAAACAATTTTTAAACTTCTTCCATTGGCAGAGATTTTAAGCCATTATTTCAGTTCAAACTGACCTAAAAATACAACTTTAACATCTTCCTTTTCTTGTTAATATCACAGAAATGAGACCTCATCTGATGAGACAAGAGGCAGGAACGTGAGCAATTGCAAATTGCCACTCACCACCCCCGAGTCATGGCCAAGAAGGCTGCTTCCCCCGCCACCCCCGTCAGACGACGGGGTCCATGCTGGAACGCTCCAGCAGCACCAGGCATGCGGGCATCGCTGCGGCGATCTCTCAGCACATGCCCCACTTTCCTTGGCGCTCTGCATCCACAAATCGGGATGCGCAACATTCCTCCCAGGCCCTTCCTATGGAATATTTATGGTGCATCCACATCCTGAAAGAATTTAAGGTTCAAAACAATTGATTAATTTGCTCTCCAGTTCCAGGGGAAACCCAGATCCCTTATGGAAGGGCATCATGAATTCTAATTATTCAGTGCAGGCAGAAAAAGGCTCTTTTAGATTAAAAAGTTCTCCCCTTGTCACTGCCCTGCTTCCTACTCTCCCGCACAAAATTAAACTCTGATTGTGTCATCCCTACAGCCTGAGGAAGGCAAAAGCATCCATGATCTACTTAAGTTTGGTCACAGAAGCTAAGTTCACTCCTCCAGCACCGGCAGGGACTGCCGGCCCTTGACAAAGGGTTGTCCCGCCATCCAGGAGCCCTCTGAAGACCCAAGAAAGGACACCACCGCTCATCCCTTCCTCAGCAGAGTTGTGTCACTGTGGAATGGCCCAATGCCTTGTCCCGCCAATGGTGCCCAGATCTGTGGGCAAACTGCCCTTCCCAGCCTGTCTCATACTGACCACTGTCTGCTCCTCACTTTCCAATAGTTATTGAAAGACCACATTGCCCTACAATTTATTTCGATGTATTGAAATATGACATTTCTCACTTTCTCCAAAGCCACTATCACACCCAGCACTACTGGGATCATCATCAAGGGTTCCGAGCAACATAGACACCACTGGAGAGACCAAGAGAAGCAGGATCACAGCTCCTCTAGAAATCCAGTCAATACCTGAAGAACATGGTCTGTTCTTCAGGTCTGGTCTGGTTTCCATCACATCCCATTCCCAAACTAAATATTCTCATAGCAGGGTCACCCCCAGGCAAGGGCTGAGAGGTTGACAAGGGGGCTGGCAAAAGGTGGCCAATGCCACCGCTGCAAGAGCTGCAACCCCACTTCATCCTCTCAATTGCATCCAATGTGCTTCCCCCCAAAAACAGTGGAGCATTCCTGTCTTTTGTGAGATTTTTCCCCAATATTGGCAAGCTTCAACTGCACTGAAATAACTGATTTCAGAGAAACACTGAGTGATGCTGGCACAGTGAGAGGAGAAGCAGCAGTTTCCACCCCAGGGTTCCCACTCAACTGGAGCAGAGCCTAGCAGCATTATCTAACAAATTCTGCCAACGTTATGAGGCTGCTGCCTAAAGCTTCAGGTACCCAAATACCTTGCTGTGACATACCTGGAGTGGCCTCCCCATAGAAGGGCTGGTAGCCTTATCAGTGCTGGTACCTTCAGTGGTATCTGCTGGCCTGCAACTGGCACAACTTCATGACAGAGTGAGCTCACAACAGCTCTTGTGCTCCGTCAGCCGAGGAGATCCTGCCTTCTCCTTTGTCCCACCACCTCCTTCCGGCCACCTCATTGAGTTCCCCCACATCACTGGAGAGCATCTCCAAGCAAGGCAGCTCAGACCCATTGCTTATCCATTCCCCAGATAAGAAATGTCTTAGGGGAGAGGGTCTAGATGACCTGTGTGAGGCAGGTTGTCTTCAAGACACACACCGTATACCGTGTTTATGTTACTGAAGGCAGAATAGGCCCACGTTCTTTGAGCAGGATGTGATAAAACCGGCAGTGTCCTTGCCAGGATGGGAAGCACATCCTTTCCCCCATCATGGCTGGGTCCTGATAAAGCTCTGTCTCCTCCATAGATGAACTTGACACAGATACTCCCAACTTGACACAGATGCTTCCCACCACACTAGCAGTGAAGCTCCATCCCTTTGCCTTCAGCAGTACCTGGAACACCCCAGGCCTAGGCTGCCAATGGCAGCAGGTGAAGAGTTGAGGCCTTCAGCTGAAGTCAACGTATTCCAGAGGCTCAGGAGAGCATCCCACAATGTCCTGGTTTGAGCTGAAACTTCCTTGTTTTGGGGAATGGACAAATAAAATTATTCCATGCAGTGCAATAATTCCGCATTTAATTGGTTAAGGGAGTCAGGTGAACGTAACGTTACCTCGGAGGCCTTTAAAAGCAGCAGCTTGGGGTGGATCTCTCTCTTGGGCTTCCGGGCAGCTGCATGAAGGTGGCCTGCTGCGGACCTGCTGGCTGACGTCCAGGCCTGACCGGGCCCGACTAGGCCCAACTAGGCCCGACCCGGCACACGACTAGGCCTGAGACCTGAGGGCCTGCACCTCCAGAGGACCTGAGGATCACAGACTGTGAACTATTACTGCCATGAGTCCTGTCTGGAATCGGGTGAGAACATTCGAACTCCTTATCGTTTCGTGATGAGAGCTTTCCTGCTGTTAAATCTGCCCGCGGGGTTCCTCGCCCCCCATCTCGCCGCAGGAAGAACTTTCACTTTCTCCGCCGGAGACCCAGCTGCAAAGGCCTTCACACCCCCC
>NW_010409895.1:52703-53674 GCF_000710305.1 Buceros rhinoceros silvestris
AGGAACGAGGAAGGCCCAGCGACATCGGATGGTCAGCCTGGTGACCCTGGCGGCCCTGATGGTGACGCACCACCCAGCTTGCCTAAGAGACAAAGTCCCGAGCAAGATCAAGCACAACTGCTTGGTAGCAAGCCCTCAGATGATGATGATGATGATGGTTATGAACCTTTCTCTAGGAGGGACTTGAGAGACATTAGGCAGGAGTTTAGGAGGCGTCCAGATGAGTCGATTCTGGGCTGGTTACATCATTGTTGGGATCAGGGGGGTGAAAGCATACAGTTAACCGGTGGTGAAGCTAGGGAGTTGGGAAACATGGCCCTGGAAGGAGGCACAGACAGTCAGATAGGAGAACATGAGGGAGAACTCCATATTCTGGAGCGGTTTCTGGGAGCTGTAGCATACAGATATCCCACTAGAGACGATCTTACACATTGTGTCCCCCTGTGGGATGATCTAAGTAAAGGCATCGAATACCTGAGAGAGCTGGCTGTGAAAGAGATTCTCTATGCTAGACCTATGGGTAGAGCACGCCAGAGAATTTACAGCCCCGAGTGGACTCAGACAGGCCCTGGTAGAACCGTAGGGGATGTGTGCAACCGACTCCGTCAGTATGCTGACGTTACAATCCGCCAAAACCAAGAGTGTCTCATCGCAGAGGTACAGAAGTTGGCAGATGCTGTTAGGGAGATACGTGGGGCAGTAGGTGAAACTAATTGCCCATCAACTGATTCTTCTCCCAGAGCTAACAGAAACAAGCAGAATCAGCCACAAGGTGATTACCTGGGCGAGAGCCGGAGATGGGAGCAACAACAACCCTCAGCACATGAGTCACTCCATAAACGACGTAACAGCGATGACTGCGGCCAGAGACAAATTGCTCCAGCCTCTAGTGAGAGACGCAGTAGATCGCGGAGTTTCCCCGACCAGAGACGGATTGCTCTAGTCTCTGGTGGGTGACATGTCAGCTAATG
>NW_010409895.1:53723-56834 GCF_000710305.1 Buceros rhinoceros silvestris
AACAATTCCCCCCAGCCTCTGGTGAGAGACGCAGCAGATCGCGGAGTTTCCCTGGCCAGAGACAGATTGCTCCTGGTGTTATCAGCACTCAAACCAGGACACACAAGTGTGATGCTGAGGAGATGGGCTGCTACCACACAAGCACGGCAAACTCCTTGTGCCACACGGCACATCACTTTCTTGCAGCATCCTATTTCCTCAAGCCAAAGCGCTCCATTCACCAGGGTAACAAGTAACACAGAGACTGTTTTGACGCCGGATGATAGAGACAGGGTAAAAATAGTAAAAACAACAGAAGTGATATTTGGACAAAAAAAAAAAAAAGTTATTTTTTTTGATGTGGAACTGTATGGGAGGGGATGGCATGGGAACAGGCACGGGCATAGGCACCACCTTTTGCTCACAACTTATCCATGCCAGGGAGCCAGGGCTCTCCTGGGCTGTGAGGTACCTCTGCACAGTACCAGCATGGAAATACTGGAAGGGTTGGGACACCCAGTTCTCCTGCTCTGAGAAAAGCAATCAGGCCAGAGTCCCACCTCTCTGCAAAGTCCCAGCAAGTGTCTGTGGAGCCAGCACTGATCTTGGAGAGCTGTCTTTGCTGCTGGGATCATGCAGTCCTCTGCAGCTCCCCCACAAAGAATCAGCATAGCAGAGCTTCCTGCCTACTGCACACCAAAGGGCATATGCATGGTGGAGTTGCCTGCAAATTGGTGAGTGAAAATCTGGACAGGAGCCAGCAACGCGCTCTCTCAGCCCAGAAGTCACCCATGTGCCGGGCTCACTCCCAGCAGCAAGGGTAGCAGCTCAAGGGAGGGGATCCTGACCCTCTGCCCCACTCTGGGGAGAGCCCCCTGCAGGGCTGGGTCCAGCTCTGGGCTCCTCAGCAAAGCAGAGACACGGAGCTGCTGGAGCGGGGCCAGAGGAGGCCACAGCAGTGACCCGAGGGTGGAACCCCTCTGCTGGGAGGACAGGGGAGAGAGTTGGGGGTGTTCAGCCTGGAGCAGAGAAGGCTGCGGGGAGACCTTAGTGTAGCCTGTCAGTGCTTCAAGGGGCCTGTGCGAGAGCTGGGGAGGGGCTGTTCAGCAGTGGCTGTTGGGACAGGACAAGGGCTGATGGGTTCAACTGGCAGAGGGAGATTCAGACCCAAGAGAGAAAGGAGAGGTTGTTTCTGCTGACAGTGGTGAGACTCTGGCCCAGGTTGCCCCGAGAGATGGTAGAAGCCCCATCTGTGGCACCACTGCAGGTCAGGTTGGCCCTTGGGTCTCTGAGCACCCTGGTCTTGTTGCAGATGTCCCTGCTCCCTGCAGGGGGTTGGACTGGAAGCTTTGAAGGTCTCTTCCCACCCAAACCAGTCTGCGATTCTATGAAATAGACCCCCAGCTGAAGGACCACATCAAGCTGGAATGACCCAATACCTTGGTAGCTCTACCCATCTGGAGAGGGTCTGGGACTGGGGACCTTGAAGCTGGACACCCACAGCACCCCATGGGTTGGGGGACCCGGAGCTGAGGGAAGGTGAGCAAATGCATCTCTTAGAGACACTCCTGTGCATACACAACCATCACGAGGTCGCTGCGTGGATTGAGAGCTCACACCTTTTGAAGTTTAAGGCACATCCCTGCCAGAATTCATCCTGCACTGTTTGAAAAAAACGAAGATACAGCAGCATGACCATCCTTCCATTCACCAGGAGCTGTCCATGTGCTCACACTAAAAGCAAATCATCATTACTCAAAAAAAAGTGCAAATCAGTAATTTTCTTTCATAAAAGGAATTATTTTTGCAGCCAGCTGCAGGAGAGGTCAGCAGACATGGAGAGCAGCAACCAGGCATCGGCAGGATGAGCTGCCCAAGGGTGGCTGGGGCAAAGAGCAACAAAGGACTCCACTGTCCCCAAACCATGGTGAAAAAAAATCGAGGGAGTAGTTTATAAGCATTTTTTACTTCATCTACCTTTTTCAAAAAAGAAGACCAAAAGGTGGCAAAGAGCATTTCCAAGTGTGTCTTTGTATACGAGTGTGTGTAAACGTGAATCCAATTAACTTCAAATTTAACTACTAATGAAATTATCTCATTTTGCTATCAGCTCAGCTCTCATCCATGGCAGTAATTAACCACTGGGGCTTGTCACTCCCAGACACATGACATGAGGACTTCCCCAAGCTCAGGTGCTTCAAACCCTTGCAGAATTCATTACCCTGACAGTGTGAAAACCCTTCACTTCCAATACCACAGGGCACCCACGTGTTTTTTTCCCTTTATCCAACTGATTGCCAGGAATGGTGTGAAAGAAAGGAAACCGCTGGAGAGGTAATTAATTACTGCAAGGGATACGTTACAAAATGTGGGGGGTTCAGGTGGTGGGGAGGGGCCTCACAGAGCCCCTTTGCTGCTGCCTCAGAACCGCTCCCTGCAATACCGGGGCCGGTGATTTTCCTCTCCGGTACACTGCAGGCTGTGCTGAGGGAAAAGGAGCCTTCACCCACTGCTCCACGCCTACAGCCGACGTGAAATTGCCACTAGCCCAGAAGCACGGTCAAGGATCAGGCTGTGTACTGGATTAACAAGGCAATCCCACCTCTCCAGACACAAAAGTTCAACACCAACAGGTCATGGTATTGGGAAGATCATCCCGCTGGTGCTGGTGAATCCGGGCATGTGCTCACTGCCATTGCAGGTGTCACAGCAAGGCATTGGCCTGTCTGAAATGGCTGCCTGAGGTAGCACACACCTCACGTCTCCCCACGGCAGTGGTAGTGTCCCCAGCACTCGACACCGTTAAGATTCAGATGGACAGGGGCTGGACCAGCTTGTCTAGACTGGTCTTTGCCAGGAAAGGTTGGACCAGATGGTCCTTCAGGTCCCTTCCAACCTGGTGTTCTGTGATTCTGTGTGTTAAAAAAATATCTGGTTTTATCACATATGAAACGCTTCTCCATGCTTGGCACAACAGCAATGTAGCACCTCCATCGTTACAGCTTTGGGTCCAGAGCTGCCGCGCTCACGCCCCGGTGTTCAGTCCTGCCAGGATGTGGCTTGGACTTCGCATCCCGCCGATGCCCCTGGGATCATATCCTGCCCTGTTATGCTGAGAGCGGAGATGCCACC
>NW_010409895.1:56853-59087 GCF_000710305.1 Buceros rhinoceros silvestris
GCCCTGGTGTTCGGTCCTGCCAGGATGTGGCTTGGACTGCGCCTCCCGCCGATGCCCATGGGATCATATCCTGCCCTGTTATGCTGAGAGAGGAGATGCCACCAGTGCAGGACCCTGATGCACCGAAATGTCGCCATTAATGAATGACTCCCCTCCGTGCTCATCCTGCTCTATTTGTGGACATCAAACCCGGTGCAGCTTGCTCACTGCGATGAGTTACCTCTCCTGCACCTAATTAGAGGCAGATAAAACAGTGGTAACACACAGATCACCTGTAATGATTTTGCTGACTCGATTATTCTTCTGACAATTAGCTCTGGCTGCCAAAGCCTCACAGGAATGTCAAAGTCTACTTCCTACAAAGCAGGTAATGTCACAGGTGTGACCATGAAATCAATAATGAGGCATAGCTCTTGCAGAGGGCATCCAGGTCAGATTGAACAGCCCTTAAATTAAACATTGATAAGCAGAACACAATTATCCATCATGTTTAAGTGCCTGCGTGAAATTAGCAGCCAGGGAATGGGAGCAGCGGGGGAAAGATGAGTGGAGGAGGTATTGAAATGCGCAGTGTCCACCGTGACTGGGGCTGCAAGGGCTTGTGACAGCAGCACCGTCGCCTGCTATCAAAGCCATAAAATTCAGATTAAGCACACTGCGCTGGAGCAAGGGCTGCAGATGCAGGCCTGTTTTTTGCCTCATCTGCAAGGCAGCAGCAGATGTCTGAAGCAGTCCAGAGCTGCCCTTCATAGCAGGTGTCTCTGCAACTCTATCCATTGACACAACTTCAATTCTAAAAAAGAGGCGGGACAGGGAAGCTCTACTTTCTGGTAGAGCAAAAATGCAGTGGAGAAAGTCAAATGAATACTCCAGTCTGTTTTCTCTGCAATTTCTGCACAAGAGTCCCAGGGCTGCAGATGGCTCTGCCCTCACCCTTGTCTCCTCTGAACAATTTCTTCTGGCTGCTGCTGCATAAAACTCCTGTCCCTTCTTCCCTGCAGCCAGTGAGGTCTTGCACCCTGTGAAATACCCAACAGCCCAGATTTTCAAGTACTTATTATGGCTGATAGTATGAGAATGCTTTGTCTGTAGACTTGAGCTGATCATCCATCTAGATCTTCAAAGCCTACCTGAGGCCCTTTCCCCTCCCGTAACACAGGCAAGGTTAAAATTGCCCAGTTTGACCCCTCATTTAATGCACCACAAAGTACTGGAGGGGAAAAGATACTCTCGGTGGACAAGAGACAGTTGGGAGTGTTCAGCCTAGAGCAGAGAAGGCTGCGGGGAGACCTTAGTTCAGCCTGTCAGTGCTTCAAGGGGCCTGTGCGAGAGCTGGGAAGGGGCTTGTACAGGAACATGTAATGCTAGGACATGGCTTTAAACTGGAAGAGTTGGGGGGTAGAATATGGCCATTTCATACATAAAGGGGCCTATGAGAAAGACAGGGAGAGGCATTTCAGCAGGGGCTGTTGGGACAGGACAGGATGACCTTTAAAGCTCCTTTCTAACCCAAACAATTTGATGATTCTATGCTTCTATGACAATGTCTCTACAAGACCCACCACTACCCCAATTCTCATGTGGCAAACAATTCAGCATGTATTAAAATGCATCAGCATAATTTCACCTTTCCCTGACTCCCAGTAAGTGTAACCTTCATGCCTCACAAGCTTTCTCTTTGTCCAGCTCATTGCAGGGCTAGCAGGCGTGCCAGTGGACCTGGCACAGCAAGGCACGGCATGGATGGGTCTCAGGTGACCAGCTATGTGTGCAGAGTGATGAGGGGAAGCATGGGGAAGATGCGTGGCAGACAGATGGAGAGGGTTCCATGGCACACCAGGTACACTACCAACATCCAGGAGGACAACTACCCAGCACTGACACTCCACTTATCAAGGGGGCACTAAGATGAACAGAGGGGAGATGAAGGCGAGCACAAGGAGGACCACAAAATCACAGACAGGTTTGGGTTGAAGGGACCTTCAAAACTGAACCAGTCCAATCCCCTGCAGGAAGCAGGGACATCTGCAACCACAGCAGGTTGCTCAGAGACCCAAGGGCCAACCCCACCTGCAGTGGTGCCAGGCATGGGGCTTCTCCCAGCTCTCAGGGCAACCTGGGCCAGGGTCTCACCACCCTCAGCAGAAACAATCTCTCCCTCCTCTCTGGTCTCAATCTCCCTCTGCCAGTTGAACCCATCAGCCCTTGTCCTGTCACAACAGCCCCTCCTGAAC
>NW_010409895.1:59188-59749 GCF_000710305.1 Buceros rhinoceros silvestris
CCCTTGAAGCACTGACAGGCTGCACTAAGGTCTCCCCGCAGCCTTCTCTGCTCCAGGCTGAACATCCCCAACTCTCTCCCCTGTCCTCCCAGCAGAGGGGTTCCAGCCCTTGCATCATCTTTGTGTCATTAAACAGGAGAGCTTGTGGTAGCACATGCAGTGGTCTGAAGACATTTTATCAACACATCCATTATATCCCTTCTGTGAGGTCCTTCCCCTCTGCCTGAGGAAGAGCGAAGAAACAGCAGGACAGAAGCACCACGGGAGCATCCTACTGCCACTGGAGCAGCACCAAGCCAGAGACGGTCTTCTCAGGAATGCATGGCCTGAGAATTCCCATGTGGACACTCGTTTCTGCACAGTTCCCGTGTGCTTAAAACCTGTGAACACCTCTCCATCAGTGAGGAGCACAGCCATTCCTGAAGGAGGGGATGCCACTAGGAAACCCTGTCCACAGCCAAGGCCACCTGCTGCCAGCACCCAGCATCCTCTCGAGCACGGTGGCGCATGTGAGAAGCTCATCCTGACGCTGTATCAGTGCAGAAAAAGAGGGGGTTCAGC
>NW_010409895.1:59839-61410 GCF_000710305.1 Buceros rhinoceros silvestris
GTTCAGCAGCACTGGGCAAGCACATGGATTCCGTGGGTCACCAGGTCATGATCTCCAAGCCCCTTGCTGACAGCCCTTGAGGGCTCTTGGCAGCACTTCCAGTTCTCTTGGTTCAGTGTTGGCTCATTAAATGATATAAGAGGAAGAAAAAAGAACAGGAAAGCAAAGCAGGTGTGGGCAGTCAGACAAGACCACGTGCCGGGCAACATGGATCAGATCCCAGGCATGCTGGGCAGGTGCTGGGGGATCCTCTGGCACACGGCACCAGGTTCACCTTCCTGCCAGAGCCAGCCAAGACCTTTTTTAATGAAACCTCATTAACAGACAGAAATGCCCCCCAAAATGTTGAATTCTGGAAACCTGGAGATTATGGAAGCAAAAAGGTTGTTCATTCGGGTATTTTAACTCCCAAAATTTCTGGAAAAAGCTTTCAAGATGTTAGAATTTTCCTTTAAAGTAAGTTTTTAAAATCTCATTTTCAAGTTTGGAATGAATTTGCTATGCAAAACATAAGCTACCGAGAACATACAAAAAGTGATCCAAATAAAACCAACAGCTCAGGGCTGGTTTACCTTGTGTTCTACTTTCAGATGTCAATCTTTCCTCAGACTTGTTTGTTTGTTTGTTTTTTTAACTAGGAAATAGACCTGAAAACAGACAAAATCTTGAATATTTTCACAGGACAGAAAATCCCTTTGCCCCAGTTTTAGTCATGAGTACGGCTCAACATAAGCTGGCAGCTGTGGGGTCCATATGGCTCTGGCACAGCCAAAAGAGGTTGGACCCTGCGTGTGCTCAGCCCAAGATGGGGACCCCAAAACGGGTTACAGGGGCACATGGACCAAACAGCCTGAGCTTGGCTAAACCCCCTGCTGGCTTCTTGTCCAGGGCTTGATCCTTCCACCAGCGCAGAGACAAAGCATTCCCCAAATTGCGTATTTCAAGAGCAAGGGAAGGTGGCTCACTCTGTCCCTGACAGATCAGGTTCATGTGGCGGGAAAAATCACAGAATCACAGGATTCTTTGGCTGGAAGAGACCTTTAAGTTCCTCAAGTCCAACACTTCCTCCAGCAATGCCAGGTCCCCACTAACCCCTGTCCCTCATCACCACCTCTATACAGCTGGGAAACCTGTGCATGGATGGGGACTCCACAACTGGAGGCCGGTTCCTCTTGCCCTGTCGCTTGTTTCTGGGGAGAAGAGATTGACGCTCTCCTCTCTCCAACCTCCTGTCAGGGAGTTGTCGAGAGCCAGAAGGTCTCCCCTGAGCCTCCTTTTCTCCAGACTAACTGCCCCCACCCCGCCAAGTCCCTCAGCTGCTCCTCAGTGCGCTCCAGACCTCAGCAGCTCCAGACCCTATACCAGCTTTGTTGCCCTTCTCTGGACACACTCCAGCCCCTCAATGTCCTTCTTGTAGTGAAGGGCCAAACTGAACCCAGGATTTGAGGTGTGGCCTCCCCAGTGCCCCCAGTTTAGGGGGATGAACACTGCCCTGGTCTTGCTGGCCACACCAGTGCTGGTACAAGCCAGGATGCCGTTGACCTTCTTGGCCACCTGGGCCCACTACCGGC
>NW_010409895.1:61492-63158 GCF_000710305.1 Buceros rhinoceros silvestris
ACTCCTGGCTCCTCTTCAGCCGCTGTCACCAACACTCCCAGGGCCTTTTCCCCAGGGCAGTTTCCAGCTGCCCTTCCTCCAGTCTGGGGCATTGCCAGGGGTTGGTGTGACCCCAGGGCAGACCTGGCACTTAGCCTGGTTGAACCAAACAAAATCTCAAAGTAAAGACCATCACGTAATTAATAATGAAATTGATGGAGATATTCAAGCAAGTTGTGGGTATAGAAGTGTAAAGGTGAGAACCGTGTTCCTGGTGACATCAAGGAGAGGACAGAGACTTGTATGAAAACAGTCTGAAACGGGTGTATCTCCGCGTTTGCATTTCCATGTCTCATAATCTAAGATGGGAAGAGGCAATCCTGAAGACAATTGGAGTGAGGGAATGGATGAAGCAGCTGACACTTAGCCTGGTTGAACCAAACAAAATCTCAAAGTAAAGACCATCACGTAATTAATAATGAAATTGATGGAGATATTCAAGCAAGTTGTGGGTATAGAAGTGTAAAGGTGAGAACCGTGTTCCTGGTGACATCAAGGAGAGGACAGAGACTTGTATGAAAACAGTCTGAAACGGGTGTATCTCCGCGTTTGCATTTCCATGTCTCATAATCTAAGATGGGAAGAGGCAATCCTGAAGACAATTGGAGTGAGGGAATGGATGAAGCAGCTGAGGGAAGCCAAACCAGCTCCCCGGCCTCTAGTAGGAAAACTGGCGAGGGAAATACAGCCTGGAAGCACTGATGCACAAAGGTGCAGATAGGACAGAGACACGCACAGGCTTCTCCTCCAGCTCCAGTCATACCACTGGTGCCAATTACACCGATCTGCAGTTTTCACCGTTTCGAAAGGATTTCGTTGCACATCAAGTGCTCTGCTCTGCAATCTGTGTTAGTTTGGAAATGACATCAAGTGTTGCCTTCAAAGGCAAAAAACCCCATGTGTCTACTTATCTGAGAGACCAGTTAGCCTCCTCCTGTCAAACAGACCTGTTAGGAGGGGAAAGGAAATAAATCTCACATGAAAATAATGGCCTTAGCACCATGGCAGTTCCTAGCCTAGAAAACATTATTTTTCGGACAAGTGCCCTTCATCACGCAGCGTATTTTACAAGCAGCAATGAAATGTAACTTTACTTTATAACAGAAATAATGAAACCAACTTCAAATAGTTTAGAAATCAAACTAATGAAAAAAAAACCCAAAACCAATCCCCCTTCCCAAAAAATACCATCCCCAAACAAAACACCACTTTCTGCTAACATGCAGAAAGTGCCAGTCTGGCTGTTTTTCTGTGTTTCACACCCCCTCGTGTCGTGGGTCTGAAGTGGCCTCGCACACCTCACCACTGCTACCAAATTAAAGATGGGTTTTTCTCATCCCATTATTTCTAGAACACGCTCCAGCCAGCACGCTACACACAATGAATGAAAGAATGAGGAGAATTAAACCACGCAATGAAACAGCTTTCTGACGAATAAAGCTATGGAAATTTTAGGCTCCATTTACTTCTCAATCTAATTTTGCCCTCCAATGCACATTATGTCTGAAATGGGATCTCATGTGGTTTGATCAGTGCTCTTAATGCATGCAGAAGCAACATATTCCCTTTATTGTTGTTTCCTTTCTGCAGCACAGTGATACTTCTAATAAGAGCAGCACAGCAGGCC
>NW_010409895.1:63291-64617 GCF_000710305.1 Buceros rhinoceros silvestris
GAACCATCTCTGCAATAATCACTGTGCTGCCGGAATGCTGTGAGGTGACCAAGAGGATCGGCAGCTCAAGAAGTTTGTGCTCCAAGGGATTCCTGTCCCTGCGAAGGCAGAGCTGGCTGTCCAATACAATATAAAAATTGTGAAAGTGACCGAGTTATCTCAAGGTGCATAAATAAATTTTTTTTCCATTTGTTTCTTTTCCGGTAATTGAATTTTTGCGTACACCAGAAAGTATTTTCTTGCCTCAGCTGTGACCAAGAGGACTAGAAAAGTAGTATCAGTTTGTGAAGGAATGCAAACTCCTCTGGCTGTAACAGGGCTCCAGACACCAGAGCCACAAGAAAGAAAACATTGGGAGATACAGGACAGAAACAAGAGGTGTGGGCAGTATTTTACCGTGGAGCCTCTGATGCTTCTCAAAACTGATGGATCTGCATGGGTAAAGGTGCTGGCCTCCAACTTCTTCCCCTTTGGGAAATGAAAATCCATCACATTTTCAACCCATTCCATTTAGCAAATATTTTAGCAGTTGACAAAAGGGACATGCATCTCAAAGCCAGCCCTGAGGAGCATGGGTAGTTCCTCATACCACCTGTTTTCCAACTCACTCTCCAGATCCTAAGCCTTTGCCCAGGCCAGGAGCTGCCCTGAGCATGAAGGAGCTGCTCACAAGGAAGAACATCCTTCATTAGGGTGAAGATATGCAAGATCTGTGGGTGAAAAGCTGGACAGGAGCCAGCAACGCTCACTCTCAGCCCAGAAGCCACCCATGTGCTGGGCTCAGCCCCAGCACTGTGGGTAGCAGCTCGAGGGAGGGGATCCTGACCCTCTGCCCCACTCTGGGGAGACCCCCCTGCAGGGCTGGGTCCAGCTCTGGGCTCCTCAGCACAGCAGAGACACGGAGCTGCTGGAGCGGGGCCAGAGGAGGCCACAGCAGTGACCCGAGGGTGGAACCCCTCTGCTGGGAGGACAGGGGAGAGAGTTGGGGGTGTTCAGCCTGGAGCAGAGAAGGCTGCGGGGAGACCTTAGTGCAGCCTGTCAGTGCTGCAAGGGGCCTGTGCGAGAGCTGGGGAGGGGCTGTTCAGCAGTGAGTGCAGTGATAGGACGAGGGGTGACGAGTTCAGACTGACAGAGGGGAGAGTTAGATCCCTTCCAACCCAAACCAGTGTATGATCCCATGGTTCTGTGCCATGGCCTATGCCACTGCCCCTTCTGCTCACCTTATCTTCTGGTTCCTCACCACCTCCTGCTCCTACGTCAACCCATCGCGGGTCCTTTGGACGACACCACAGTCTGAGCCCCGGGTAGTCCCGTTGGCCGCTTGCT
>NW_010409895.1:64634-70604 GCF_000710305.1 Buceros rhinoceros silvestris
GAACATCAACTCCAAAACCTAACATACTATGACCTCGGGAACAGAGAGCCCTTAGTGCAGCCTGTCAGTGCTTCAAGGGTCCTGTGCGAGAGCTGGGGAGGGGCTGTGCAGCAGGGGCTGTTGGGACAGGACAAGGGCTGATGGGTTCAACTGGCAGAGGGAGAGTGAGACCGGAGAGAAGGGAGAAATGTGTGATGCTGAGGGTGGTGAGATGCTGGCTCAGGTTGCCCTGAGAGCTGGGAGAAGCCCCATCTGTGGCACCACTGCAGGTCAGGTTGGCCCTTGGGCCTCTGAGCAACCTGCTCTGGCTGCAGATGTCCTTGCTCCCTGCAGGGGGTTTGGACTAGATGGCCTTGGAAGGTCCCTTCCAACCCAAACCAGCCTGTGATTCTATGATTCTGTGATTTACTCTATAGAACTGTCCAAAAGACCCTGCTGTCCACAAGCAATACAGAAGTAGCAGCACATGAATGCTCTGGCACACAGGCAGCTCCTCTGCCCACATCAGCCAGCACAGCCAGCAGCTGTGTTGTCCAGGACCTACCCTGGCACCACAGATGCGCTTGAGGAATGACATGGTGGTGGTGTTCCACCAGCATCTGCCATCACAGCCTCTCCCTGAAGAGTATCCAAGGACAGTGGTGGCCACCGGAGTTTTCCACAAGCCCGTACTGCTCCCTCCACTACCTGGGAGATGCCAGGCTGTAACATGAATTTGATGGCCTCCTGTCCAAAAAAATCCTGCTGGTACGGGCATCATTTCAGAGCATCTACAGCAACCTATCTACTCCTCCCACACCAGCAGCTGACTCCAGGTCTGAGAGCTTTGCGTGGGGGCCTGTGGAGGGTCCCAGAAGCCAGGCAAGCCTGGGCTGGTGGGCTGCAGAGGTGTGGTACCCTGCCATGACCCATCAGGCTTTGATGGTGCTGGTGGGGAAGGGGCTTGTGGGACACCTGGCGTTTGGGCTGGCAGCAGTCTAGGGGGACCCACACAAGGTGAAACAGGAGTCACACTGCAAAGGACAGCAGTGACATCCAGAGGGCTATTGGGAGCAGTAAGAGCAGGAGGACAAGCCCAAGAGCCATGCAGATCTGCCTGGGAGTGAAACTTGCCAACCCCGAGACAGACCACTGAAACCCTTCTCCAATGTCCGCTCCAAAGACTGATATGCCAGCAAGTGGCATCACCACTTGGGGCCACAGAAATTCTAGCCTGCATCAGGGCACATTACAGCTGGGGACACCCAACAGTGGCGGGATATTGGGGCCTGCCAAAGCTTGCTGAGATGCTAAACAACCTAGGCCTTCACCATCCCACCAGCTCCCATGCAGAGAGAGGCCTCCCAGCACAGGGCAGCCCTGTGAGCACTGGCACAGGTGGGCAGCCCAACTGCGTGTCCAGGGATAGGAAGGAGGCTGTGTATTGGGAACCAGTTACTCCACTTGCTAGATGACCCAACAGCTTCCACCTGGTCTGTTCTGCAGAGACATTAAACCCATGCTGAAATCTTCCATCTCACCTGAATCAATATCTATGATCTGCATCTGGAATTAATGAGATGGAGACATTTCCCATCTAAGATCATTGTTAATGTCACCAGCGGTTTTCTGGTCCTCACAGAGATTTTAATGTCTTGATTAAGGCACAACAAAGTGCAGGTCAATAACTCAACTGTGATTTTTCTAATAATTCAATAATGCTGTTTTTATTCTGGAATAAGATGAAAAAAGCCCGAAAAAAATCGGGCATTTTATCTGGATTCTGTGACAGAAAAGGCAAAGCTGTGGAAATGTCAATGTACTTGGGCTTCAGTATTTTTCCATCCAAACATTTTTAATTGTCAAAATTGAAATATTTTAATTTTTTCAGTTGAAAGATCCTGAAACACGTATGGAATCACTTTAAGACAAAATTGCATTTTCATCTGCCCTATGAAGCAGCAGGACCACATTTGTATTCCCAAGGCTCAACTCCTTGCTTGCTGCCTGGTGGGTAGAAAGAACCTCCCACAACAGAGCCAGAGGTGCAGCTCTGCTGATGCACCAGGTACTTCAGAAAATAACAAACATATGGATTACTTATGGAAAGTGTCCTCCAGTAAGTTCAGACCAGAGGACAGAATGAGTTGGGGAACCATGACTCCCACATAGCATGAAGACACGAAAAGCTTTAAAATTGTGCTGACCATCCACAATGGTGTCATCACACCAACCACCAGCAATGCTCCGGGCTGGGGAAAGAGCATCTGGAAACTGCCCAGGGAAAAGGACCTGAAAATGTTGGTCATCAGCAGCTGAAGAAGAGGCAGCAGTGGGCCCAGTCAGACAAGAAGGCCAAGGGCACCCTGGCTTGTATCAGCATTGCTGTGGCCAGCAGGACCAGGACAGGGATTGTTCCCTTGTACTGGGGGCACTGGGGAGGTCACCCTTCGAATCCTGGGTTCCGTTTTGGCCCTTCCCTGCCAGAAGGACATTGAGGGGCTGGAGCATGTCCAGAGAAGGGCAGCAAAGCTGGTGCAGAGTCTGGAACACAAGTGCCCCAAGGAGTGCCTGAGGAACCTGGGTGGGGGTTAGTCTGGAGAAAAGGAGGCTCAGGGGAGACCTTCTGGCTCTTGACAACTCCCTGACAGGAGGCTGGAGCAAGGTGGGGGTCGGTCTCTTTTCCCCAGGAACAAGTGACAAGCCGAGAGAAAAAGGCCTCCAGTTGTTCCAGGGGAGGTTGAGGTCGGCCCTGAGGAGCCATTTCTTGCCTGTTGGGGTTGTCCAAGCCTATCCCAGGCTACCCAGGGCAGTGGTTGAGTCCCCGTCCTTGGAGGGGTTTCCTCAGACAGGGGTTAGTGGTGTCCTGGCAGTGCTGGGTGATCGGTTGGACTTGAGGAGCTCAAAGGTCTTTTCCAGCCAAAATGATTCCATGTCTCATCTCTGCTCAGGAAAGTATTAGGTTGACCAAAAATGTGACTTTTCTGTCAGAAAACCTGACCAGGGCCAGGGGAAGCTGCAGTGGTGCTCAGGGTTAGACTGTGGGCATCTCCACCCTCCTGAAGGCCAGGGGGGCTGCACAACCTGCCTGGATCTGGGTGAGATGCTCTGGGCTCACCTAGCCCTCTCCCATCACCCTCCACATGGGAGCTCCCACAGAAAGTTCCCCTGCCTGCTCCCCTCTGAGGAGCATGGCTGAGGACAGAGGAGGAGACAAAAGCAGGGTGGGAGAGTGGCCAAAGGAGCCCCCAGATCATGGTGCCCGTCATGGCATCAGGATTTATAACTGTATTAAATGGCATGACAGTTGGCCACCATATATCAGCTCCTCTTCTTCCCAAATCACAGACAATAAAAGCTTTGTCAGTGAAAGCCATTCATCATCATAAAGACTTGAGACGTTCCAGCCATCAATTTCACTCACATCCTTAATACACTGGAGAGGAGTGGTGCAGTTTTAGGGACGAAAAAAGAGAGGGAGAGAAGAAAGGGAAAAATAATTAGAAGAAAACATGAAGAAAGATTGGACAGGAATAATTACAAAGGTCAAAGAGTCCCTTCAGAACGGCACTTCTGATGACGGGGGCAGAGCTGCCTTGCTCTCTGCGGCACGTGTGTGATGCTGAGCCAAGCTGCAGGGTGTCCCTGCCACACCAAGGTGTCCACAGGGGAGGAAAGGCCAGGACTGTGTCCTGGAGAGGTGACCAAAAGCCACGCTGCCTCCCTGACCCTGCATCCCCCACTGCTGTGACCCTGCTGCCTACAACACCTCCGTGCTGCTCAGATGTCGGGTCTGGTGGTGGGCCAGAGGAAGGATGGAGAGCATGAGGGGGTTGATGCCGCGCTGGAGCACCATCTCCACAGCCATGACAGTATCTTCCCCACCGCAGGGGCTGCAGGGTCATCGTGCCTCCCCACAGCAGAAGGGGTCTGCTGTGTATCCCTCCTCTGCACACACACCCCTCTCCTCCCCACCCCACCCCGAAGTCTATGGCATCCAGGGGACCTTGGAGTGGCCACCACAGAAAGGTAATACTTCCATGAGGGTCTGCAGGCAACGCCCTGCAGAGGAACACACGAAGGTAACCCTGCTGTGAACGAATCCTAGGGTGACACCACACATACTGAAACATTGGTACCTGGCACTTGGGCAAAGCATTTGACACTGTCCCACTGTCTTCATTTGATGAGAGGTGATGGGTTAAACTGACAGAGGGAAATCTAGACTAGATGTTAGGAAAATAATTCTTTATGGTGAGGGTGGTGAAGCACTGGCATAGGTTGTCCAGTGACATTGTAGAACCTCCATCCCTCAAAGTGCTGAAGGCCAGGTTGGACGGGGCTCTGAGCAGCCGAGTCTAGTGGAATGTGTCCCTGTCCATGGCAAGGGGATTAGACTAGAAGATCTTTAAGGTCCCTTTAACCCAAACCAGTCAATGATGATATGATTCTCTTCGTTTTTTATCAAGAGGCCAAGGTTGGCAACAGACCCTGCTGCCCACCACACATTGGCCAGGCTAGGGGTCCAAGCTGCTGGGAAGGCAGCCTCTGCTGGGTAACAGCTGACAGATCCATGTCCAGGAGGTGCAGATGAAGGGAGATGAACCTCAGCAGATAAGCCCAGAGGTGGACCAGAGGTGAGGAGCAGCAGAAGGCACATCTCAGACATCCCTGACAGGGCTCACAGGGACACCTCCTGCTCAGCCATCACCACCACCTCAAGAAGCTGAGGTCTTACTGAGTCCACACCACGCTCAAAGGCACTGATGAGTCCACTTCACCACTGCTTCAGTACCGAAGCCATAGTTTGTAACACACCTAAGGAGGATTGCAGAGATGCTTTATCCGTGCCACAGAATATCCTACTCATATCTCAAGAACTTAAGAGCTTCTCCAGTTAAAGCAGGTGGCAAACACCCTGGACAGAGCATGGACGAAGTTTGTCCCCCGAGCAGTGAGGGCACAAAGCAGTCCGCAGCTGTGCGTCCCTGAGCTTGTGCAGTAGCAACAGATCCTTATACAATGGGCACACCTGGCCATGGGACGTGATGCCACCTCGACACACTTCCACATGACCTGATGCACCTCCCACAGCCTCATGCATCCTCACAGAGTGAGGCCACTGCAGCTGCCTACACCTTGGTGAGCCGGGGAAGGCAGCCAGGCTTGGCAATGCCGAGGCTGCTGCACAAAATTTCAGCTGCAGAGTGAACGGTGGTTACCCTGGGGCGACCGAAGGCCTGGAACAGGATGTGGGAGGTGTGTGGAGCATGTCCTGGTGTGATCTGGTGTGCAGAAAAAGGCACGCAGAGCAGAGGAACCAAGCTGACTCAGGATATGTTTGGGTCAGCGTAGGCAGGTGAGGCAGGACAGGATGCAATTCTGCAAGAAGAGCTAACAGACCTGTCCAAGACTACGTCAGTGCTTGGGAACAGTTTTGTCCATATCGTGTCTTTACTACAACATTAACAGGGACAGGAGTCAATTCAAACCCTCTGTTCAGCATCAAAACAGATGTGTTGACAAAGAGAATCTCATCCATATCTCCCAATATCCCACATCTCTTATGGGCTTTGCAGCTGCAGTAACATCAGCTGGCTTCTCACCATGCTTTCCCAAACCTTCCATCCTCCTGCAGATTCTCAAGCCCTGACGGTCCAGGATCAGACTTCCCAGAGAGGATGCTCACCTCTAGGGAGCTCGCCAGGTCTGGACCAGGTCTGGTCCCTGCTGGGGAGAGGATAACCCAACTCTGTCACCTCTTTAGAGGGATAGTACCGATGTACAAGCTGTTTTTTAGGAGTTAGTGCTCAAAATATGTACAGTGTTATCACAGGGCTGAGCTGAAGGAATTCAGATTGTTGCTGAGAATGTACAATGAAAAGAAAGAAAATTCCAGTGGGACCCTGGCATGCCCTAGCTGAATTCATTTCCAGCCACATCTCTGTGAAAATCCCAAGCCAGGTGTCAAGTTTGCGGCAGCACAGGCAG
>NW_010409895.1:70712-71723 GCF_000710305.1 Buceros rhinoceros silvestris
CTGAACCTCACGGGACCTCCACGAGCGACACTCCTCACTGCTGGTAGATCTCCAATTTCATCAAGAAGCTCAAATCCAGGAAATTTCTATTTTGAAGAAATGCCAGTGACATTTCCTTTTCTCCCCTGCCTTTTGCCGTTTGCATTTTCTCCTTTTTTCTTCAACATTTTTACAAGAAATGACATCAAAACCTCAAACTCACACATTTCCATCAGATATAATACGAAGTCATAAAGAAACGCTGGTTGATTACAAAAAATGCCCAAATAGATTTGTAAAATCACTGTTCATAGATCACATGGTGTTAGAGGGGCCAGAACTACAGGAAAAACTCTTTTAAAGAAAATAGCATGGATATTGTTTCTGCTGAGGGTGGAGAGACCCTGGCCCAGTTGCCCCAGGAGGTGGGAGAAGCCCCATTCCTAGCAGCATTCCAGATCAGGTTGGCCCTTGGGTCTCTGAGCAATCTGCTGTGGTTGCAGATGTCCCTGTTCCCTGCAGGGGGGTTGGACTGCGTGAGCTTTGAAGGTCCTTTCCAACCCAAACTTCCTGACTGCAACAGAAGATGTTCCCCTTTTCCCAAAACATGCTGCAACATCATTAAGGCATCTGGAACCTTTGATTTTCTCTCCCCTGGCTCAGAGATGGGCACTTTTGTCTGGGAACAGAAAGGAGCTGTCAAAGCTCCAGCACCACCAGCTCGGGCCCAGTCATGGCTCCTCGCCGAAGCAGTCACTGCTCCGCAGGGCACCTTAACGCTGAGCCTTTCTGGAAGAACCTACACAGTTCAGCACCCGCAGGCACCATCACCCATCAGGGTTTTTTAAGAATTCACACTTTGCAGGTTTTCTTTCTTGAGTCCTCTTAAGTTTCTTTTAAATTTCTCCTGGATTAAAAAAACCTCAGAAGGCATGTTCCCATTTCTAGGTGATGGTATTACAGTGTGGACTGATGGTAGGCAGCAAATGTCCTCGTGGCACGTTGTCCTGGGTTAGCCAAAACTTCCCATTT
>NW_010409896.1:0-8592 GCF_000710305.1 Buceros rhinoceros silvestris
CCAAGCCACGATGATGATAAGGCAAAAACTTCAGGTGATTGAAACGACACAATCTGTGTGGCTGATGGTTTTGTGTGTCCAGTTATAAGATATGGACAGACAGGATACCGGGAGAAGAATTTTTGTCAGGAGGATAAAGACAAAACATGGTGTCCAGCCTTTCCTCTGAGCTCTGGCATGCCTACGTGGTGGGTGCTGTGTGTGCCTGGAGATGAACATGGGCCCTGTCAGCAGAGTTTCTCCATCATCACAGGTCTGTGCTTTGGCCATCATGTGTGTCCTCCTGCAGGGCTTGTGCTCAGCAGCAGCACGGGAAGCCTTGCAGCCGCTCTGCCATGCAGGATGGGCACCCAGTGGGGTGCTTTCCGTTTCGCTGCTTCGCTTGCAGAAACAACAGCTTCCTTCTCTAGTACTTCTCTCTCTGCCTCTCCATTATAAATCAATGAGCAGTTTTGTAAGGTGTGCCTAATCAATAGCTCACTGTTCCTAGAAAGAGGCAGTCTGATGCCTTGTGTCACCTCTAACTCCTCCTTTATTCCTGGCATACTTTCAGTTGACTTGGATGCTTGCTGATCTCAGGGTAAACTCAGAGATCACAAAACTGACCTAGCAGATTTCCTGGTTACTTCTTATACTTTTCCTAAATCTCAGCTAACAGCTGTGAAGTCTCCAGTATGCATTTGTTTGCATGGGCTTGGTAAAAGGGAAGTAACTTCATTTCTGCAGTCCACTGAACGAAAGTTTTTTTGCCTCAAGACATACTTAATTTTCAATTATTTGAACTTTTACCTAGCTGACTTAACCTTCTAAATAAATCTGGTTTTAATAATAGTATGCTGTGGGAGAGTGGAGCAATGGGCTTTGTACAAATGTAACGGCAGGGAGGTGAACAGACTCAGCTGCAGATGTAGTGATGTAGTGTTGTGCTCAAGGCCATTTCCTGTTAATCTAACTTCCTCTGTGCCACAAGCTGCAGCGGCTTTTATACTTATTACTCTGGAAACATAACGGCCAGCTCGATTCAGTTAAGTCTTTGCCCTTTGAGACACCTTCTGTGTGTGGACCAGGTCAAACAGAATTTTGGCACAGGCTTTTTTTACACCAATTCCAAGATGTAAGAAGCTAAAAGAAAATCCAAATTACCTAGAGAAAAATCCCAACAGCTGCACCATCAGGTCATCTTAAATTATTAATATTCAGATAATGCATATTACTTTTTTTTTCCAAGACTATATATGAAAGGCATTTATCAGTTAGAAATAATGAGAGCTGGAAGCTTATTTCCGTAAGATATTGGTAGATGGGAAGCAGATGCTCTTTTCTTCATGACAGAACCTCTCTTGCATCCCACACACTGTGATCTGATCAAGCTTCACTGCAGGGATGTCTAGCACCTGGATTCGGTATTTTTTTAATTAGAAACTATTGGATGTGTGACTTCAGTAAAATAAGGAGTTTGTTTAAAATATGTTTCAGCTACAGCACGATTAAACCCCTGCAACTGTAAGATTCGTCTTTTGCTTCCACTTTTGTAAATGCAATTGTTACTAGGGTGCCAGCAAGACATGATATGTTTAAAACAAGAACCAGGAATGTCATTCCCCATTTATACACCCATGTTTCTGAAAAAAACCTCAGTGGGACCCTTTCCCAGTGTATTCACATTACTTCCTCCTTTTCAAAAGGAGCTTGCTTTGCAGAATACATATTTTTACATGGTTCATGGTCAGTAGTCCCGCTCTGTGGCCAGTTATTTAGTCTTGGACTTTGAATTATCTATTGGAAATCCACAGAGTACTGGTTTGTCACCTGGTATCACCCACTTGGGCAAGTCTTGGTCTTGGTTCTAAATACTAGTAGCTGTTAGTGGAAAAAAGGGAGCAATATTACCTTGTGTGTTCTGATTTACAAAAAGATGTGATTTGGTTTTCTGAGGGTAAAGACTAGTCTTACAGTGTGACAGCACCTCTGTATACAAATTGTTGCTGTATGCCTGGAGGTACTGTGGGAAAAGAGGACATCAAGCCAGAGACTTTATGCAAGGGAAGACACAGGATGGGGACGCAAGAAGGAAGTAGTCTATAGATAATGTTTCCTACTTCAGTTGGAAAAGAATAAATAAGGAACTTATTAAGAAAAGTTTACTTCTATGAATTCCTTACCATAACTATAAATGGAAGTTTTTCAAGAATTGTTGTGAAGATACTTTTGACATTAGGGCCAGCTCTAGAAATAGGCAAATAAACAACTGCCTCCTGAAACAGACTGCTAGCTTGGTAGCAAATGGTTATAACTGTGATGTCTGCTTTGCCCACACCAGAACACAGCAAGACCTCAGGAAGACCTCAGAGACCCTTCTGAGAAGGGGATCAGTGTGGCTGCATAGGGAAGGAGGTTTGGCTCCCTGCAGTGGAGATTGCTGTCTGCATATCTGGGAGAGTGGAGACCCTCCAGCAGGGGAACATGGGCCTCAGGTGGTGGAGGTGACATGCATGACCTGGATAGGAGGGGATAGTAAAGAGAAACCCTATTCTTAAGAAACAACCTTATGTTTTAGAAATGTGCCAGCAGGTGATGGAACAGACAGTGTGCTTACCAGATCAGGAAAAATACAATGTGAGCTGGAAAGTTGGGACAACGTGCAGACTGAGTAGTCTACTCCATGCTCAGATGTAATTATCTGTTAAAATACTACTATGACAAGCTTATCTCAGGTCCAGTAAGTTCTGTGTTATAGTAGATGTGTCAGATCAGTAGCAGACCAGTGACAATGAAAAGCTTGGGGGTAGCAGAGATCAGCTCTTCCTGCAAGGAAGCACTGAAGGTACCACCATGCACTGGCTTGCGGTCAAGGTGGCCTGAAGTCCTCTTTGGAGTCTGTGAACATATCCCAGAATAAGAGGATCGACCTTGAGAGGGATAAGACATAAGTCAACCTCCTGCTGTACAGTGGTCATGGTGGCTTGCAGGCACAGGGCAGGAACATTACAGGGTAATTTCCAGACCAGGAAGATCTCTCTTGTGTTGTGCAACTGAGTCTAAGTAGGACTCATATTAAGAAAGTCTCAAAAGGGACTGGAAAATACTGAGAACAGTGTTATGTTTAATGAGAGACCACTGGGATAGGCTTTTGGGACTAACAGAGCGATCACTAGGACTTCCCTCAATTAACTCTCTTCTGAAACAGAGCAGGTCTTTAGCAACAGCTTCCATTTCTTGGTTTGCAGCTCAACAGTGATGGAAAGTGAGTTATTGTATGGTGTAAATGGTTTCAATCTTTTCCTACTTTAAACTGTTTTTCTTCCACTTCCAGATCCTGGTCACTTGTTGCAGCTGTGCAACAAGTCTGCTCAGCTAAAAAACACTATGGTGAGTGTTTGTTCTCCATGGAGATGAGTAGGCTGAAGAGATGAATGTTGCCCACCCTTTCTCTCTTCTTTAATCATGATTTTCCTATTTTTCAGGCAACATTAAGGCTCTTTGCAGTTACACCAATCTTTTCTGCACTATTAATATCCTTATTTACCTGCTGATACGAGAAACATGCACAATGTTCTTGTAGTGGTTGCCCCAGTGTTCAGCGCAGAAGCATTTAACATCCCTATCCCTGTTCAGTGTTCCTTTGTACATAGCCAAAATTCCCAGTAGTACTCTGGTTGTATTTATCATTGGCAAATCATCATGCAGAGATTATCCATCCTTGAATCCTTTAAAATCATTGCTTCCCATGCCAGAAATACTATATCCTGTATGTATTATTTATCTTACGTGTATGATTTTATACCTGTCTGCTCAGACTAATATGTGTGCCATGGATATACGCCAAGGCTAATGCTAGTTGTTCTCACTTGGTGTCCTGTTCTCCTTTTGTTGTTTACTATTCTCCCAGTCTCGAGGAGAAAAGACAGCGCAGAAAGAACCGTGCCTTGACTATACCACCCAAGGAGACCTTCCGGTGTGCTCTTTGCAACCGGACTTGCCTATCCCACATTGGCCTTTTCAGCCATCAGTGTGCTTGCAGTAAGCGTGGGTAAAGCCCTTCCCAAATCTTCATCCGCAAAGCCAAGCCAAGCCAAGCCAAGTCAAGCCAAGCCAAGCCAAGCCAAGACAAGCCATAATGATGATGATTCTTCCAGTCATGCTGTGATCTGCCAAGTTCAAGACTAACCGTTTTATCTATTTTCCCAGGATCATTCACAAAAATTTTATGTAGTATAGGGTCAATAACTAATTTCTGTAGTTGCAGTAAAAGAACATCTACTTGGTTTTGGTTGTCTGTTTAAAATTACACTTGGAAATCTGCTGGTTAATGCATGCCATGTATGGGTTATTTTCATTCTAGTTTTTTAGGTTTTTTTTTTTTTAATTAGAGTGTTGTGTGGAATCAAGTGAAATGTCTTGTAAAAGTGTGTTATTTCATCAGTTGCATTATTGGACCTATTGAATTATTTTGTATAAATATTTGAAAATTGAAATTTTCTGCTGGCCTACAAATGCTGTGAATTCATCATTAATTCAGCAAAGAGATTAGATTCAGGCAAATTTAAGAAAGAAAAAAAAAATCAGATTTTTTTTATACAAAAACATTTAAAATTTGTGTCAAACACCACTCTGGCCAGTGTATATACAGATGAGGTTGCTCAAATAGTTGTCAGGGGGTATAGTTCAGGTCCTGTGGGACATGGAAAAATTCTTCATGTGTCTGGGACTGGTTGTGATTGTCTTTCTGACGAAATTAGGTGTTTAAGAAGGGATTGCAGCTTCAGGCACTCAAAGCTGTAAGGTGCTACTAAGTAGTGGCCTGATGAGGTGGAGAACTTGAATAGAACCAATGCCTGGAGCTTTAAACCAGAGGTGCTGGCCAGTACAGGTACCAAAACCTGATTTAAAAGAGGTTAAGTATTTCTTAACTTGTAAAGGGACTTACTGTATTCTATTCAGTGAGATAATATAATAGTTCATTGAGATATATAATGCAAAGTCATTAATTTTTGTACTTTGGTAGGAAGAATACTGCCTCATACACATTTGCCTGGCTGAATTTTCTTATCAGCCTTCACAGGTTTATATGGGGTGTAAGCTGATGATTGATGCTGTAGGAACTCAGAAAACTATGACAACATATTGTCCCATATTAACTGGCAGGCAAAACCATCAGGAATTAAGCTGAAACTCCTGAATAAATGAAGTATAACAAAATAATATAACATTATCAATAGGAGTCAATAGTAATGTAAAAAAGGTAGAGGATATGATGGACTACCTTGTCAAGTTCAGACCATCGCCATGGTCTATTCTGCCATATAATTATTGAGATTCATTTGTCAAATGCCTGTTTAAAACTTCCCGATTTCTGCCCTTCATTCCCTCTGTGGGGAGAATCTTGCTGCTCTGTTGTGTAAGCCATCAGATTTGAAGTCCAATAGTGTTCATAGATAATTTATACACTTTTGTAACTGTGCCAATGCTGTCTTTTAGCTTGCTAGCCATTCATCCTCCCTGAGGTTAACCCACTGGTGTATTTTTAGAAGTCAATCTTACTCCCTCTCAATGCTGACTTTGATGTGCTAAGCGAGCCTTTACATATCCTCTGTAACGGCAGCTGCCTACTCCATGGATTGTCCTGGCAATCCCATCCGGTATGTGTTCCAGTTGCGGCTTGTCTTTGAACACAGATGACTCAACTGTATAGGCAGTTCCAGATGAGGTTTCATCTCTGTGTAATAAAATAGCATTAATGGCTTACCTGTCTCCTGGATACCTCATCTGATGTTCCAAAGCACTGCATTTGCCTTTTTCACATGTCTTTGATGATAAAGCGGGTCTAATATACCAATCCAAGCAACAGACATACATACTGGAATAAATGACTCCCATCCTGTGTTTGCTTTGCTCCAGCCAGGCATCAACACTCAAATTTTATAGCTTATTAAAATCCTTGGTGTGGAATGTGCAATTTCATGTGGCAATTCTTCTGGTTTCCCGAATGGAGTTATTTGTCCTCTCCTAAACACACATAACAAGTTATGTATGTGGGCTTTGGTCTCTGTGTGTTGCTGATGGTAGGAGCGTGGTGGAAGCCATGTCATCAGCCTTACTGGTAGCATCCAGAATGAAAAATAAGCACAAAAGATACCTGGGAGCTGAAAGTGCTGTGTTAGAGGAAACTGCTTGTATCTGATTGTGATAAGCAGGCCACACAAAGAGTTGACAGATGTGGAGGCCAGTGTATATACAGATGAGGTTGCTCAAATAGTTGTCAGGGGGTATAGTTCAGGTCCTGTGGGACATGGAAAAATTCTTCATGTGTCTGGGACTGGTTGTGATTGTCTTTCTGACGAAATTAGGTGTTTAAGAAGGGATTGCAGCTTCAGGCACTCAAAGCTGTAAGGTGCTACTAAGTAGTGGCCTGATGAGGTGGAGAACTTGAATAGAACCAATGCCTGGAGCTTTAAACCAGAGGTGCTGGCCAGTACAGAATTCTCATCCCTAGCAAAAGGTAAACACTTGCAAGGAAAGCATTGAGGTCTGCTTGGATGAATCATACCTTCAACGAGAAATGAAGGGGAAGCAGAGGTTAATAAGGAATTGAAAAGGGTCAGCAATAACTTGAAGTCAAAATGAAGGGATCATGCCAGCGTTGATTAAAGCACAGCGGTGTTAGAGTTGGTGGTGATAAGACCATTGTACTTCAACTGTTGAAACCAAAAGAGAGGAGAAAATGAATGGGACCAGTCTAAGGGTCAAATTTTATGTGACAAGTTTAAGGATTAATGAGTTGTGGCCTCAGGTGAAATGATTTTATCTCAGAGCACAAGAAAATATGATAAAGCACAGCACACTGGCAAAAGCAGGAGGAAGCAGATAAGGATGAGGGTATATGGGTGGAGATTACCATCTCTGAATAACACACAGTTTGTGCTGAAATCTGAAAACCAAGAGAGATTCTTCTTAACGCCAGAAAGATTGGTGCTCTTACCTTATTTTTCTCCAAAAGAGTTTTTTTCCTTCATTCTTTTTTGATCCGAATGAACAAAACATGAATCTTAACTATTCTTTTCTGCAGTGAGAAAGAAAGTCATCCCTTCGTCATTCAGTTACTCTGTGGATGGGGTTTTCAGAAGGTCTCATAGTTATCCTACATGTTCCCTCCTAGTGTCTGTGATGAATTATTCACTTCATGAATCTGTGGGACAGATGTCAGTTACTCTACTGTCATGATTATATTTGCAGCCTTTCGGTCTCTGACTTTGTGAGAGAGTCAATGTAGTCAGTCCGAATTATGTATTATGTTGGTAATGCAAAATTTCATACTGTGGAACATGCCTTTACTTAGACATTTTCCAAACACCATTCCTTGCTTTACTCATTCTGACTGAAACTAGACTACATAAATTCCATCCCTGCCTTCTTGAATATGCTTTCCACTTCCTTTTCTTTAGTCATTATTTTTGTCATGAAAAATTCACAATCACAGGAAGTGGCAATTCTACAACCTCTCAGTTACATCTCAGAATATGAAAGTGCTTCATAGTTTGCATCAGATTCCTGCTTGTCTGACTCCGTTTTTCCAGCAAGACAAATGGAGCTGGCTGGCTTTGTATATCTTCATCAGGCCCACAAACCTCTTCAGTTGAAGAAGTCCTCAACCAAGCACTTTGTTGGAGGCTCAGACCTGTGCAGCTTCCTGCATTCTCCCTCCCTTGTGGGTGGATTGCAACTCATCTCCTCTTCCAACACAAAGTGCATTTGCAGTGGTACCATCCGAAGTGTCTGCCCAAAGCTCCCACCACAGTGTGTTTTGCCGGAGGCCCTTTGCTTCTTTTTTTATTATTATTATTTGTTTGTTTTGTATTTTTTCCCCTTTATCTCTTTTTTAAATCTCTCTGCAATTTCCACTTCCCCTCCTGCACTGACTTTGATAAGGAGCTCATCAGACTGATTCTACCTGGGGACCAGATGGGCTGCAGATTTGCAGCATTTGAGAGGCAATGAGCAGAGACTTCTCCGTGTCCAATCCCATCCATAACCCTGGAGATAGTCTTCCTATTCCTTCTTTATTCTGATGGCTTACCAAACAGCAACTTGACTGTGTTAACCATCAAAAAGTAGTTACCAAAAGTCATAAAGTGAATTTCCAAAGAACTATTGGGTCTTTTAACAAGATGACACCCACTGACTTCAGAAAGACTTTGGGGATCCTACTCCTGTGGAGCTGCCACAGGACTGAGCTTAAACACCATCTTTTAATTATCCTCCTCGCCATTGAGAAAGAGAGAGATTATTTCACAGTGTAAAGGAGTAGGCATGGATGCACATGACATCTTACAGAATAGCAGAGAGTGTAAATTCGCTTCCTCATTTTCTCAGTGGTAACTTATTTCCATATCCAAAGTCAGGTATTTCAAAGGGAGTGATGTCATGACACGCAAATGTAAGGTCAGAGCTTTAGTCTTTCTCAATGACCGCCAACAGCACCACCAGTTTCACAAGCTGGTTGCACCATTGCACCAATTAATTGCACCACCAATTTCAAAGCCTGCAGACTCTCTGTTAGGAGAGTATTTGGCAGAAATATACATAGTTCAGCAG
>NW_010409896.1:8678-11818 GCF_000710305.1 Buceros rhinoceros silvestris
TCAGCAGGTAAACTCAGTATCAGATTTATCAGCTTGTTCCTGAATACCCCGAATGCTTTAGCTGCTTTCAATCACAGATGTAGTTCATTTGTTTGTTTTTGTCTCTACTATTTGTGCAACTGAGAAGGGAAAAACTCTAGGCAGATTCACCCCTTCCCCCCACCCCTTTTTTAAATTTTTTTTTTACAATGATAGCACTGCTTTCAGAGTCTCAGAAATCATGATTACACTGATGACCAGATGCAGGGCCATTGGGCATATACCAGGCTGATATGCAATGTTAATTCTGCTTACGTTTTGATATACTTGTTATTTTCTAATACACATTGCCTAACTTTGAAATAATAGTTTGATTTTGTTAAAATCAGTATTTTTCCCAAAAGAAGAACTCGGGACCATATTATTGAAAAGAAGAAAGGATTCTAGGTAAAGCCTGCTGACTGTCTTTATGAAAACCACTTTTCAAGAGCTTGGGGAGTGAACCGGGTCAAGCAGCACGCATTCTCTCTTCAGAGTTCCCCTGAGTTATGCTTATAATTTATTACTAGCTCTGTTTGAAGCTCAGCGCTTGATTTTTTGATTAGGAGTGTCTGATGACCAGTGGAAAAGTAGACATTTATTTTGTGAAAAAAAGGCATAAGGTGGCTTACAGCCCCTGTAACTTGTCCATAATGACAGTGAACACATACACTTTTGGGCATATTTAGACACCTCTAATCTGATTGTTTGGCTTAGATGAAAATACAAAATAGAGGTGGGCAAATTATTTATCATTTGTGAAAGGTCCCGACTGAGAAGGTAGGGGGCAGGTGCAGATTGCCCCTTCTTTCGCTGGAAATTGTATGAAGTAGAAAAGATGGGGCAAAAAGCAGTAAGGCAATGATTTTGGGGGTTATATTTGCACATAGTTAAGCTCCACTGAAGTTAAAGGTAGGTATGCGCTTTAGGTGTACTAGGCTGGGGTTTACACCCAAGTGAAACCAACTGATTGTTATAAATCAATTGTGTAGACCTGTTGTACTAATAGCAGCCTTCACTTCATTCTGAGTAATTTTGGCCTTAAAAATCACTTTGTTTGATGTGAAATTCCAAGAAAACAAATCTAGGTCATTGGCTCACAATCAAGGATGTTGCCAATGTAACTCACTCACTTGTATAGTCCCCCTCAGATTGTAAAGGCAAACGAAAAAGATTATTATCAGAAAGCTATAAACTATGCTTGCTATCTTTGTTTTGGCTTATAATGGCTCAAGAATTTCTAATTTTACAATTAAATTGCCCTCTCAGACTGCTTTAAAACTGGAGGAGGAAGAGGTGTGAAAATTGTAATTCCAAGTTCACCTGCACTCCCTCCAGCTGCGATCCCAGTGCTGTCTACATCTGGGTTGCAATTAGACAATAAACTTGGTCTTGACCCAACTAATGATTAAAACCAGAGTTGGCCTTCTTTTTGAGGGAGAATTAAGTTAGCCTTTATTAACTTGCAGTTATTAATTTCGTGAGTTACAAAGGAATCATTGATGTGAAACTATTTTTAGATTTCAGACTGTAAATACTTTCCAAGACTGAGCTACACAGGCAGCAGCATGGTAAATGTAGCTGTTTCTTTACTGAGTTTAATTAAGTGTCTACCTTCAAATGTAACTACCTACAGCCACCTAGCACTTGCCATATGAATCTTTTAGGTCCAGCCATTTAAGTCCAGAACCTCTTTGGGTGATTTCTTACTGCCTACAGCCATCCTTGGAGATGCGCTTAGGCCATCCCGCTGAAGGCCTGTTGATGACGGTGAAAGGAGCCACCTCTTCTCCTCCTTTTACCTCCAAAATATGTTTGTGGTTGGCCATGATATACAGGTCGCCAAAGAGTTTAGGTACCTAAGCTGAAATTAATCCAGCACTTGCTGGAGCTAGACTTTCAAGTAAGCTCACATCCCAGTTTGTTCCAGAGGAATGGGATATCTTTTCCTGGGCTTAATTTAGAAGTCCTGGATAGGGTTATCCCATCCTTTAGATACTGTTTGCAGAGAAACTTCAAGTGAAGCTCATTGTACCCCTCTGGATTTGTAGTTTGTGAACCCTTGGTACATCTATTAGGAGCTCACATTCCACAGGACCACGGCTGCAGCATTCCCCGGGGACATTCCCTTATAGTCAGTTGAATATGGAAGTACAGAGTTATAAAGAAAAAACAAAGCAAAACCCAGATAATTCACTGACCAGCTTTTTCCAAATCACAGAAACATGAACAAGTTTAAAGGACATACATTTTCTAATCAAGGAAGCATGACAACAGTTGTTTTCTTTTGGAAAGAAGAAAAGATAGGAAAGAAATCCAAAATGGGCATTTAATTGTTCATTACCCAAGTGAGATTCTCCATGGAAAATGCCTGCAGAGCCACGGTGATTTGGAGTACCTTTTTCTGTCAGGGAGCAGAGTCTAATTTGTGTTGGATTTAGGATGTCTCAGGTTCAGCTGCTAGAAGATTGCAACCAGCTGCTTGCTGTGACTGTCCCTTCCAAAAGAGGTACAAAAGCACACACAAGGACCATGTTCACATCTCCTGAGATAGGAGGCTGTGTTTGATGTCCCCCCCACCAAATACTAGGATATGTGACCCTGACCAGGTAAGTAATTTGGCTGGGAGAGGCAGGTGGTGATGTAAAAATGAATGAGTTTTAGTATCCAGTAATTTCCATTGTCCAAGTACCTTCAAAGAGAAGTTTTGGTGCCCATTTTGCAAGTGTCATTTTGAAAACCACAGTCTAAATTTGAGAGTAAAATAAAAGGTGCTCTTTTAACTGACTGCTTCTAACATGATGGAAATGATCACCTCTTAGCTGTTACTTCTTTTAAAGCATATAAATAAATGCATAATGTTAATAAATTGCACACAAGCTTTCAACTCTTGCATATGAAAAGTGATGGTGTTGCCCAGTAGCAGCTCATGCTAATGGAAAACAATCAAAAGAATTTCTGTCAATATTGTTTAACCTGAGAAACTTTTATGACAGAGCAAGTGTCAACACCTGATCGAAGCCTCATTCTTCAGAGTTATTCTCAGTGATGAGAAGAGGGTGCTTGACTGAAATGCTTGTCAGACTTAATGTGGAAAAGGCTCCATGAGCACAGGGAAGGAG
>NW_010409896.1:11948-27886 GCF_000710305.1 Buceros rhinoceros silvestris
GAAAGAGATAGCTTGCCAGTCACACAGTGCATCAGGATCTTGGCTGTGCCTAGCGCACAGAAAGCCTGGTTACTCCAATTTCAGGGTGGCACGAAAAGGAACGGAGGAATCCGCCTTCCTCAACAGTTATGTAAATCTTCTGTTGGGAGTTTTGCTTTGTCCTTCACTTTTACGTAGGTCTCAGTTACTTTTTCTCCAAGGTCGTGGTTTCTGCATGCCAAATTTTCACTTGTTCCCTTAAAACAGCTCTGAGTTTTGGGAGCTTTCGTTGGGCACACTGGAAAATGCATCACTGTCATTCTGTCTAAACTGCAAGATGGAAGAGAGCTTGCATGTTCCCACAGCTGATCCTTCCTGCTGCCCATGCTCCTGCTCTACACATGATGTGGGTGCCTTCCTCCCTGCCTTCGCTTCTGTGGGAAGGGAACCTGTGCTCTCTTCTAGGGCCCAGATTAATGAAGAAATTTAAGTACCTTGATTCAGTCATCTGATCCTCCTTGCCAGTGCAGACTGAGAGGTGGCACTTCTAAAACATGCATGTTATGAAGCTGATAATGAAGCTGTATCACACTGTCCTAATGGCGTCTTCTGCAGTAGCAAAGCAGAATAGAGGTAAATGACAAAAACTGAAAGCCTAATAGTAATGGAGCTTAGTTGCCATGTATGAAATCAGAGACAAACAGACTAATAAGAAACAGAGTGGCCTGTGAGGAAGGGCAAAACAATGCTTGTACTATGGGGGGAAACATGAGAAAGGCAAATAAGTTGCCAGCTGCATGAGTTTATTGCAAGCAAATAAAAATAAAAAAACCCTCAACCATTCTGCAAACAGTGACAGAAACAGTTGGAAAGTATTTGCCAAGTGAAGAGCGACAGTGAGAACTCCTTGGGTGATATTGTTTTCACTGCTTCCCACTGTGCTGGATATGTGAGGAGCGAGGCAACAAGCTCGTTTGTCCAGCTGAAACTTTGGCTTGTGTCAAACCATGGATTCAAGCATGCAAGCGTCGCACCTGGCAGTGGCTTGACTGCTTGCTTAATGGGGTTTAAAACCCACTACAGAATTATGTGGAATAAATCCTCCACATTGCAGGAGAGCATCTCCTGTGTTCACACTGTATGTGCTTTGTATGGATGCGTGGCTAAAGGCAGTGCGTGCAGGTATACCTGTGTAAAACAGGCTTTACTGCCTGTTTCAGATTTCAAAACCTCTTCCCAAAAGAAATCATTGCCTTTAGCTTCAGCAAACAGTAGGTTTAGGGAAACAATTAGGATTTGCCATTTACAGGTGGAGTCTGCTGACGGAGCCACTCCTGACACAGACAGGAGAGGGAGTGCAGGAGCACAGGATAAGAGAGGGTGGTCAAAATCAAAGCAATTTGAAATGATGGGCTGATGAACAGGTAGTTATAAGGTGAAGATTAAAAGTGTGTGACTGTCAGAGTACGTAATTCTTATGCTCTGAAGGACAAAAAACAACTGTGTGCGCTTTTCCATATGGCTCCTTTCACCAGCTATTAATACATCTTCTATGTGAGACATCAGAAAGGAACAAAAGGGATGGTTTTACTCAGTTCTTTATTGCTTTCCATAATCTTAGAAGGTTTTTCCCAGTTTCCTTATAAATCTGCTTTTCATTTACCTGAAAATGGTTATCTTCCTAACTGCAGGCTTCCATATTGCACTAGCACGGCATCATGTGTGCCAGCTTCTCCCTCCCCTGTTTTCTGCTTGGAGCTGTGTTGTGCAGTTTTCACGTCAGCTGTCTTCAGCTGCATTTATTCAAGCATCTTTCTTTGTTCAAATGTAGTTGCTAGAAGTGTGCAGTGTCCAAGCTGTTACTGTGACATGTTCTTAAAAGGACATTGCTCTGAGCTGCTCTGGTGACTCTCCACTTTCCTCTTGTGCGCTGTCAAATTGTTTTCACCCGTGATGGCCCTTGTCCATCAGATGTACTCTCCTTGTAAATACCCTCAGGGAGGAATCCCATTAGCAGATGGACTCCCTGACCTTCTCCAGAAAGCGCTGAATTTACAGCTGTGTGTAGCGACCTTATTTTCTTCTGTGGGGGGAGATTTCTTCATGCCCAAAGGGAAAAATTGTTCCTCCGTGTGGCTGTTTCCTGTGGTTATCATCTTTTAATTTAGTACTCACTAACAAGAGGAAATCTGTATTTCAGGCACCAAGCACTGGCAGAAAATGCTTCTTCAAGTGTCCAGTTTGAAGTGCTGCTAACACACCGTGCTAGGACTGGAGCGAGATCTCACACGGAGAAGGTGGAGAGCTGTCCTTTGTTCAGGGGAAGAGAGGAAAGCCCTTATGGGAGCTCCTTTCCATGGAAGCTGCCGGAAACAAGGATGCTGCCACATCTGAGAAAGGCAAGCCAGGTGCGTGGCTGGTTAGCAGCCTGTGCTTTGCAGCCAGGCTGCCTGCACTGAGGCAAAATGCAAATGCATGAGCCTGGACATTGTCCCACCAAACTCTGTGTGTGTGCATGTGTGCATGGCAGGTGGCAGGATAAGACGCTACACAGTCCTCTTTACCTTGGTTCAACCTTTTCAGTGATTGTGGGCACCATCTTCAGGCACCTCTGGTTTCTCAGTGCTGGCTGCCCTTATTTTCACCCCTGATGGACAAGTTGCTTGTATGCTTGCTGATTAACTTAGTCCCACTGTAAACAAGTAGATAGGAAGGACCTATGTTTTAAAGTGGTTAAGCCGAAATTGCCAGCATGAAGCAAGGGAGGCTGATGTGAGCAACCCTTCTGGCATATTTTGTGGGGGGAAATACAACACCTAATAGAAAGGGCTGAGTTGAGCCACTGGGAATGGACTGCTGCTGGGGAAGCAGTGAGTGCATCCTCTGTGCCCAGCAGGAAGCACTCAGAGCCAAGCAGATATGTGGATTAAAAAGCCAGCAAGAAAGGCTGCAGCCAGCCAAAGCCACATTTGCAAAGCATCCATAAGGAAAAGGGTAAGAAACAGTCTTCAGGAAGGGTCCAAGCTGGAAAACATTTTGGAGTTTTGAACGGAAAAGTCTTGTCTCCTGCTGGTTGAACACAATGGGGGAAGGGAAATAAGGCTTTGTACATTCTCTGCAGAAAAATAGGAGTGCATCAGAGAAGTATCTGATTTCTTCATCAATTACTTCTAATGGAAACAGTATGTCTGTCCCCAAATTTTGGCTAACTGCTCAAATTGAAATGGGTGACAATGCTACAGGATCATTCCACAGAGTTAACTTCTCCCTGTGGCTGCAGAAAGATGCAAACTTTGTCTTCTGCACTGGATAGGTTTGAGTATCCACAGAAAGAAAGAAAGACTGTTTTTAACTCTTCCCCCCATTGCTGCCCTTCTTCGGGGATCAGACTAGCTGACTCCACTGAGTGAGGATCCATTGGCTGCTACAATATTTTTCCCACCGTCAGAGCAGTGACCTGTCTCTCTCTGCTGCTCTGTACAATACCAGAATTAGCTTCCTCGTGTGTTTGCAGGGAGCACATGCAGTGTGCCATGCACATGTGTGCCCAATGCATATACAGGTGTGTGAACAGGATTGTTCCCTCCCAGTGCAGGCATAGGTGAGCAAAGGGTTACTAACAGTGCACTGCACAGCACCAGGAAGAATTGTCATGATATACCTGTTTATCATAGCAGCAAACTTTCAAATAAGACCCTTATTCAAATGTACAACATATATTCAGGGCAGTGTGACAACCCAGACAGGTTTCTGTAAACTCTGGTGGAATTAGATGAATTTGATGACTGGTATTTTTATTATACTGCCCTCCTCTCCTTTTCTAAGGACACAGCATGTTGTCTTTAAAAAAAAGAAAAAAGAAAACTTACAATTTAAACCGGAGGGGAGAGCACCGTGACGAACAGTTTGTTCCCTTGACTAGTAATAGATTTTGAGTTGGAAAGTATTTGCAATAACTTGTTGACAAGACACACAAGTTTATTAGGAGTGAAAATAATACCTAGTAGCTTAATCTTGCTTTCTGCAGAGAAAAAAACCCCCTCAAACCGACAGCAATGCAGCAGCAGAGGGCATCAGCAGCCTGCATTTAAAGGCTGTAACGATGGGAGCACTTTCTAGCAGAGCTTAATAGGACAATACTGTTTTAACTAATGAATGGAAACCCTTAAAGCATCCTTGTAACCATGACAAGTCAATGGGGAGAAGCATTTTATGTTCCTGTACTTTCAAAAATAAAATATAAATACGGCAAACAATGGCCTGGCACTGGAATACAACGGGTATTATCGTCTAATGGTGGTGATAAACTAGGCAGGTCCCTTTGCTGTGACTGGTTCGCTAGCTGAAGCTGAGGGGTTCGCCCTGGTTTAAACAAAGCCATGTGCTATTTACAATGTGGTTTGAGTTTGTGCTTGCAGAGGTTTGCAGTGCCCCTACGGAACAATAGCTCACTGAACAGGACAAATGTAGAACAGCTTACGAACAATGAACAACCAGTGAGAGGGAGCTGGGTTGTTTTAATTCTCATCCAAAATCCAAAGCAATTGGTTTCTTAACGGAAAAATAAAAAGCTTATGAAGCTGCTGGTACATTGTCACCAGGCGAGCAACCATTCAACATCCTGGAAATTGAATTCAGATTTTTGGGAAGCTTCTTGGACTAGTGGACGAGGCAATACTGGATGGTGCCAATCTTCCCTCATGGCCTTTGCTGTTTCCTTTAAAGGATATTGTCAGAAACAGAGGGCTCTAAAATGGCTGCAGCCCGAGACATTTAGAAGTCTGCTCCGTGTATCTTAAAGTGAGTAGGGAATCTGGGGAAAACAGGATTGGTTCATTCCTGTGCTATGAATGCTTTTTCTTGTGTTCTATATGCTCTAAATTAGGATAAATCCTGACCATTTCAGAATCCCGTGTTCCCCCAGTGCAAATTGCAGCTCTTGTGCAGCCTGAGGGCAAGTTTTGTCATCACTACAGAGATGAAGAACCTCTTCTTGCATGCGAAAAGCAATGAAATTCCTCTCGAAGGTGGTGACCTTGGCCCTTTGTTGTGATAGATTTACCGTAATCTTATGGATGGAGGCAGTTGCTTCTTTGCGTTTCTTTTTTCCTGCATTTCACTGAGCAGAAAGAAGCAGATTGCTAGAATATTGACCCCACTGTAAGAAGACACAGGTGTTAACTTTTTTTTGTTTGTTTTAGGGTTGCTTGTATTTCCTCTGATTGTAAATCTTCTAGAAACTGATAGTTTAACTGTAAGAGTGATGCTCAGCGAGGAAAAGCAAATGAAAGCAAAAATTACAGATGCAAGTGAAATAAATGGTGCCTGAAATGCTAGCTAAATTTCTTCACAGTTCAAAGGAGCTTGCAGGGGCACATGCATTGCCCTTACACTTCCTGTCCCAGGATCTCATTTGCCACCAGCTTTATTTCCACTGAAGCTGAGGGGTGGTTTCTCAAGAACTGTGGGTGCCCAGGGAGGAGAGCGAAGGCAGTGTGGTGTGGGAAGCTCAGTTAACTTTGCTGCCTTACCTTCTCATGTCTGTTGGCAAACAGCTCCAGTATCAGCCCCTTCATGGGGCAGAGACTAGCAGCGACAGCTTGGGATCATGCCAAGGCAGCCTCTCAGTCCAAGACAGACCGTTTCATTCCCAAAAGACCTCTCATGCCAAGTGGAGCTTAATTTCATGCTTTCTGCAAGCATCTTACACCAAGGCTTCCACCAGACGAGCAGAAACAGCTCTCTTCCAAGCCATTAGTTGACCATCAGTACTATTTCTGCTTGAGTAGGCTTTTCTCACAAGTTTTGGGCTGTCACGACTTGCTCCTGCTCTTTGGCTGCTTGACGCAGCCCCAGGCTCCAGCTATGAGAAGATGCCTCACGTGTGCAAGGGCTGGTGCACTGGCAGTCAGATAACATGCAGAAATCTTCTGGGGTGTTTCATCAGGAAGAAATAAAGGCGGATGTATAACCAACATCTGACAAAATGTGCCAAGAGTTGCTCCTAAATTCCAGTAGATCTTCCTTAGACACAAATTGACTTTACATCTTCAGGGCATGTGTGTACTTGATTACTCTCCAGATACAAAGAGACCTTCAGTTTTTTGCACACATGGGAAAGATTATGTCAGGGTGAAAATGCGGGCCTCACCGAAGCTGGGAAGGAAGTAGAGCCCAGCACATTTTCCAGAGGTGTGGATAAGTGAGAAGATTTCATGCCGTTCAGTCAGTTGTTGCCTTTTATCTATGCTGCAAAGCAAAGTGCCAGTAAAATGGATGTGCTAAGTTTAAATAATTTTCCAGAAAGCTGAATTTATTCAGAGGGGATTTTGTTTTTTTTTCTTGGAAGCAACTTTTGGAGGATTTCTCCAGCTCCTATTATTGCAGCTGAGCCTTCTTCCTTCCTTTCACCATTGTCTTCTCCCAAAGACATTCTCTTTGAAGACTCCCTCAAAAGGTTTTCCCAAATGGAGCTCTTAAAAAGAGAATTCCCATGGATAATTCTTGTTAGCTCATAGGTACTTTTTTGTAGTTGGATGGTTAGTTGGGTTTCTTCCTTCTGTGTAAGTTAAGGTACTGAGCAGAAGAAGACAGCTTTTGGCCATGGTAATAAAAACAGAAGTGAAGAAAAATCACATCCTACATGATCCAGGTGCATTTGACTGCAAGGACTAGAGAGTTATTCAGGTGGTGGGGTATTTTATCGCAGTGCTTCTGAAAGGTGCTGCACTTCACGGGCTGGCAGGAAGACATTTCCTCTTTCTCTAGCAATGCACAGAGAACAACACTCTACTTGAGCGTGCTGCAGCCTACAGCTGGGAAACAAATCTTCAACAACAGCTCATGTATGTTTGGGTACCTCTGCTAAGAAAGCCCACAGCAAGCCTGTGCAGGGGCTTATTTGCATGATACCCTTTCATGTATTAATGTAACCAGACAGCCAGAAGAAAATTGGAGGATATGGATACCTCTTAAACTTTGGGATAAATAAATCTGTCTCCTGGTCTTAAGCAACAGAGCAATAACTGGACGGTGATAACATTCTGGAATACAGTAGAAAAGGATAAGATGAACAAGGGTCATGTCTGTAGTTCTGCTGAAGCTGCTTTCCTCCCAGAAGAAGGATAGTGCCTTGTTTTTGAATTACAGATAATCTCTTTGTTTAGTCTGACCTCTCATCTTGAGAAGCACATTGGTCTCATTTCTGAATTATCGAAACTGACACAGGGTGTGCCCTGGAATATATTTGACACCCCCCCCCTCCGCCGCCAAAAAAAAAAACCCAAACCAAACAAAACCCCAAAAACAAAAGAAAAAGAGAAAAAAAAAAGAAACAAGAGGTAAAATAAAAAGAGAAATAAATCAAAAGTACCCTTTGCATTATGCTGGCCTACTATTTTTCTAGAAACAACACTGTGGATACAAATGTATTAGCACATAATGTTGAAATATTGTGAATATGCTGACATCTCATTGTTTTGTTCAGGAAGTAGTTTGTCATTGTTACAAAAAAGTAACACCACTGTTTCAAAGTTAATTGAGTATGTTGCAAGAATTTTTAAAATCTCAAATAAACCCACTGGTCAAAAGAACCGATCGTATCTCCTTGGATGGAAAGAGCTTTCCATATGAGAGGGGGAAAGCCTCCAAATAACTGGTAGGTATTTGTCCAGGGTGTGAGATTAATGACATAGTCACACTCAAAAGAGCCAGCAAGTAGCAAGACATCAGCCTGGGCGCTTTTTGCAAGGCAGGAAGTGAATATAAAAAACCTCTCTTTCCAAACTTCATTATCTCAGGGAGCAGATCTGGATGGGGTTCAGGAGGCCAGTTTCAACATTAAGGCAGTCACTGAATCTGAGTGAGAAGGAATTTTCCATGTGATGCCATTGCTTAAAACCCCATGACTTCGTCACCATGGCAGTGGGGGAGCAATCAGCCCCCATCCTGAGAAGCAGGTCTCTTATCCAGGCGATGGAAGAGGTGGTTCTCACCCTGGCTTAGGACAAGTCTCAGTGGAGTGAGCTGATCACTCTGTTTTCTGCAGCTCTGAGAGCAAAGCCACAGGCTGAGAAGGCATGGAAAGAACTCTTTTGTGAACTTGCTCCAGGCTTACAGGAGGCAGGTGTGAACAATAGAGTATTGTGAGAGCTGAGTCTCTTGGACATGCTTAGGAAGCAAACCTTTAGACAAGTTAGACGGTTAAGGACTTGGGGTTAAATGGCAGCTTTGTGAATTCCAGCGACTTTCAACAGTGGCAGTAGCTGCCCCAATGCTCCCGGAGGCGTCTGTATCTCTGCTGGGAATCTCCCATGTGATTTTATGTCACTGAAGAAAGAGGCGACTTGAAGTATTGATTGATAGATTTATCCTTTGTAATGAAATTCTCAGATGAATGCATCCCTTCTTTCTGTTTCTGAACAGCTCGGAGCTGATCCCGTTTCCGCCTATGCAAGAGTTATGGAAATATTGCTGAAAAGGTTCAGGAATTAAACAGGGTGCTAGATAATTGAGGTTCCCTTTCCTACAGAAGGTTGGCTTAGCTGATCTTTTGAGGTCCTTCCAACTGGGATTGTTCTGTGATTCTATAATAAAATACATCCAGAAAGATAGGAAACTGATTCCTTGGAGCTTCCTTAACTTTTTCTGCAAGTAAATGGAGAACATGGATACCTTGATTGAGTCTGAAGTTAATTTTATAATGCTAAAGGACTGGCTGCTGTAATACCTTGTAAGGTAAAGCTCTCCTGGATGTACATAACTCAGGCAGAATGTACTGATCTTAATACAATTGACTTCTGTGGAGTCTCTTAAATTAGTTTATAGTTGCTGTCTTTTGGCACACGTTAAATCAGAAATAAATGTTAAGTCAATAAATACGCCTTCCTTGATTGGAGTAATATAGCTTCCAAGAGAAAGACTGTTATATGCTTTTTCAGTGCCTAAGAAAACAGAGCTCTTATCTCTATGTAAGTAATAATTATAAAGTAATATTTTTTTATTTGACCACATTTAGCCAATTGTTTCCCAGCTGATGTGCATAGATCTCTACAGCTGCCCGATATAGATAGATCCTGGATCACAGGTTGCTGATTCCTGCTTCAAACAACAGAATAATGATAGAAAGTGAAGGATAACATGCAGTAAATGGTGGATGTATATAGCAATTATTTCCTTTACTTCATGTAATTGTGTATATCAGAGTGGCTGTCATCCACTTTTCTGAACAAAAGCCCATTTATTGGTAACAATAGTAACACGTAACAAGAATGTGTTCTAATGAAATGGGTGCTGAAATAACAGATGTTGAAGATCATGGGTTTTACTTTGTGATACAGTCTCTGTAGTTGTACCACTCTTTTGTGTTGTGCCAGTCTGATTGAAGCTGAAGGTTCAAAGAGAAGTAAAATTATATCATTGAACTGGGATAATAATACTTACCACAGTATTTTGGTAGAGTTTCTGCCCTTGCTTGGGCAGAAGCTGAAATAGATGACAGTAGTTTCACTGATTCTGAACTAAAAAATTGTAACTGACAGTGAAATCTGTTTTCATATTCTGTTTCTATTAAAATGTGTTAGAAATGTTAATGCATTCCTATCCTTATGATTAATAAGTAGCAGCACTTCTTTTTTGCAGAAGCTAAATGACTACAGGAGACATCGTTGTGAAAACTATCAGAACATGGACTAAAAGTGACTGTGGTAAAGGTGGTGGAGTAGCTGTGCAGAAAATCTAATTTATCTGAGTGAGCTTGACATTTTTTATCTGCTTTTTAGTTCTGCTTTAAGAATAGTTGAACTATGACAATAAGTTCTTCAATTAGAAAGATCGTCCTTCCAATCCTTTGAGCTTTTCTGCTATCTTTTCTGTGCTCCTGGATGTAATTCTTCACTTGTAAGTTAAATTGTGAGCAATAATGCCGTGTGGAGTCATATACATGAAAGCAAGCATTTTGCTTTTCTTTGGTGGCTAGGGGTGGCAGTGAAAGTTGAAGGCAGTTTCTTTAATAACATATTTAAATGCTTTCCTCTGCAGTTGACTTTCATAAAAAAGAGATTAAGTAAAGAAGAGGGCCACAATCTTTCCGTAAGAGGAGTGTTATTTTGCTGATGAGGTAAACCTAACTGACACCAAGGATAGCCTAAGCCTGCCAACGACATGCTGATATTGGCTCTCTGTACTTTTCTTTCAGCCATTGCTGTAACGGAGGTTGAAGTAATCTTCCATGCTTTCTACGTTGCACATGGGGATGTAACTAAGAGCAACAAGCTGAAAAAAAGAAAGTGGAGATCGCTGTAGTGGTGGAATATAGTGGACATATAAGGAAAGTGTTGAAATCCACAGCATTTTGGACGTTTAAAACTTACATCATATTAACATAAGAACAATATACCACAGCTGTAAGGAAGGGAAACATTTGTCCCTATGTAAAGCTCCTGTGCGTATGCCTGAGAAGATGAGCTGTCTTACTAAGCCACAGAGGGTAGCTGACATGGTTGGGTGGTCATTGGTGGCTTTGGGTATCAGTGTCACAGCAGCACAGTTATGCATTTCATTGGACTTGACACATTTTACTTACCCAAACAGACGAAACAGTGGTTTTGTTTCCCTGTTGAAAGAAAGACGTTATTAAAAGCTGTGGATTTAGGAGGTGCAGGATCATTAAACAGCAAAAGGCAGAGATCAGTGATTTATGCATCTGATGTGAAGCCAAGAGGGCTGGCAAAAGAGACAGATCTGCCATGTTAATCTAACTACAAGGAGCAAGACATGTATGAACACTGTTCCTTCTAGGTTCCGGGAATGAATTTTTTTCTGTTAGGAGCTGGTTTGGCCACTCAGCAAAACCTAATAATGGCTACCCACTGAAGTGGGTGAAGAATTTCTCTGTTCTTGCTTTTCCCACCACCATCTTTTTTTTTTTTTGTGTGTGTAAGGCTTCAGGGACTGTTCTATTTGAGGAGCTTATCTTAGAGACTTTTCACATGGATGATCCTGTGGAAAATTTATTGTCATCAGAAAAAAGATTGGGGGGCTGAGGGGAGAAATAAAAAAAGAATCACATGAGTTTTCTTCCAAACTCTTTTCCAGATTTATTTTTCTGCTTCAGTTTTCGTGGGAATATCCCTCTGTGTGGTTATACATCTATTTTAGTGTTTTTACTTGTCAGTATTTTGTTTTTGTAGCTGCTCTGAATCTTTTAACTTAGAAACTGTTATGTGTTTGTTGATGGAGAAAGAAACGGTATTGGAAATTACAGTGATGTAACATTTGGAGACGCTGCAATTAAGAGCCCAACTTCTGTCACTGCTAATGGCCACAGCAGAGACTGGGGTTATCGAGGCAGCAGCTGTGACTCCCCAGCCTGTTGCTGGCTTTAAATCAGCTCCAGCCAAGAGATCATAGAATGTTTTGGGTTGAAAGGGACCTTTGAAGGTGATCACTCATCTATCAGCTGGAAAGAGATGAAATGAAAATGATATTTCTGCAGTGACCCAAAACATCTGTAACTCCCTGTTTTGCTAGTAGCTACCTGGTGCCGTCCCAGAAATTATGTGAGGAGAACTGGGTTGCATGGGGGAGGGCAATGGCTCCTGAGGCATCTGAAAAATTTGTGTGGTGGTTTAAAGGTGTTTTCTAAGGGTTTCCCGAAAGGTGCAACCCTGGCAGAGAGATAACAGGAGGCAAACACCACATATTGCAAGTTGGAAGCCTTCAGGAAGGCTTTCCTCTCCAGGAGGGTACTGCAGCATTATATTGGGTTGCCCAGAGCAGCTGTGGCATCTTCATCCATGGAGATTTCACAGTGGGTGAAAAAAAAACCCAAACAACTGAAAAGCAGTCGGTGGTCAAAACCACCTTGGAACAGATCTAGTGGTGGTGACAGTCTGTCTTGGAGCAGGAGGTTGGGATAGAGAGTCCAGAGATCCCCTCCAGCCAATAGTGCTCTGCTTATATGGAGGTGCTTTAAAATAGTCTTTCACAGCAGGGATGAATCGAATACTTTTTCTTCTGTCTGGAGGTGCTGCGGCTTTTGGTTAAGCATTTTGGGCTCAGGAGAAAGGGAATCAGCAATCTGCAGAGGAAAATTCAGAGCATGGGTTTGATTCAGTGAATAAAGGGAGGGTATAATAGACACTTCTTATATGGATATGTGAGTGGTCTTACTTTTCTCTGGCTGGACTTCACCTACTAAACAACCTGTTAAAATGGATAATAATTTTTTACACTCCGGCATATTTTTAACCCCACATGGATAGTTGAGCTGAATGCCTCAATTTTTTTTCCCTCAAAAGAAAGATTAATATTAATTAATTATGCAATTTTATTGATGTAAAAAGATGAATAGGACCCTTTTCATGGAATTAGATGCCCAAACTTAACAATAAAACAATACTGATGCTCTACATTCCTGCAGGTCATGGCAATGGAAAAACTTAACTCTGATAAAGACAACCAAAATTTTCTGAGAAGCACAAATGAATTTACTGGAGGAGATGCAAGAAATCGTGGGCAATAGTTAGAGAAGAATATTGATTCATAAATTGTGTCAACTTGTATTCCTGTGTCTCAGAGTCTGGTCACAGCTCTGGGACAAGAGTGACTATAATTTGTGGATTAGAAGTGGTTGAGAAGAAAGTGAAAAGACTGTTTGAGGATTTGGAAAATGTCTCTGTGATGGGAGACTGAAGAGGTTAAGATAGTTTTTGTTAGAAGGATATTAATAAAGAGGGAAATGGTAAAAGGTCACAACAGCACTAGCAGTTTGGAGGATGTTCAAAAGAGATGAGAGCCACCATTCTCCCATTCTCAAAACACAAAAAAGTGAAAGTATTAAATTTTGAAGCTTCCAGATTTAACTTCACACACACACGAAAAATACTTCGTCCAGTAGCATGTCCTGCCTGTGGACACACGCCACTGGATGCTCCTAAGTATAGAAATCAGAACAATTCAAAGTCACTTCTCTAAAAAGAATATTTGGAGGTGGATGCTTTTGACAAGACAATAAATCCTGTTGAGGTTTTAGATTAATCTCCAATGTTTTGTAATTAATAAGAGACTTTTACTCAGCAAATCAACTGTTCTAGCCTTGTGTAACAGATTGTGAATCTTCTATTTAAGCACTCGGTTCTTGTCAAATCCCTTACAGCAAGAAAATTTCTGGGCCTTTATATATTCCTGTATGCTTCTGGCTTCACTGTACTCTGTGAAATCGCTGGGATTTTTTCTTTGATGGAAAAGTGAATTAATTGGATTCTAGTTAATTTATTGATGATTTTTAAAAGCAACAGCTTGAATATTGTCTCCTGCTTTTTTTGAGGTCTTTTATGGGTTATATTCACTGAACAGATGTGTTTATACTGCAGTTCTATCTGTTGTGCATACCCATTTACCTATTTGTACTGGGATGAGTTTACATATGGCTACAGATGGTGAGTTGGCTTTATGTCTCCACTCTCCTGATACCCCTCTCCCTGCCTCCTTTATGTTTTAAGTTGCGTAACTGACTTATTGAAATGTGGGTTGAGATCCATAAGCTGTTGGTAGCTATGGTTTGATTACAGCACAAGGGTTGGTTGTCTGCAAGTGAGTTACAAGGATGCCTTTCTCTTACACAGCATATTTCATCTGCAATTAAAAGAAGAAAATACAGCAGTAGTACTGTTGCCTTGACAATGAAAACCTATTGCCTATTGGATAGGGTGGTGATATGTGATTAAGTCATACCTAGTGATGGTTAATGATATATTCACTCAACATGCAGCCCTTCAAGGCACACAAAAATGTGGTTTATGTCATGGAAGGTAATGAGTAATTTCAAGCTCTGATTATCCTCGTCCATGCCCCCCATTCAGCCACAGTGAAGTGGTGATATTCTTAGCAGTGGCAACTGGCTGTATGAGAGAACAAATGGTCTGGGTCCAGACATACACAGAGGTTCACTTTCTTCTCTCTCCTTCCCTTTCTCTTTGCAGACTGCAAAAACCTGCTCAATAGTTGACGGTAGCTGACATTTCCTCAGCCAACTACTGTTGACAGGGATAGAGATCGGGGGACAGAGCTGGGGTTGACAGATTTATAATCCAGTTATGTTGAAACGTATCATTGTCAGTTCTGTTATTTAGAAAAAAATCCTCAGTTTGACTCAGAAGACGAAGAATTATAGTGTAAAAAACATGAAATGTCAGTGTATGAGAAGACAGTTTGTGTAAGTAACACACCAGGCTCACTGTCTGTTCCTGCATAAATGAATTATCACCAGGGGATGTCTGCAGATGAGCTCCACATCAGAGCAACATTTCCGTGGGATCCACGGAAGGGCCGTTGCCCTGCTCTACTGAAACAGGAAGAAGACAGAAATATTCTGGGACTATTTCTGGAAAATTTTGTTCGTGTAACTAGTCCTTTGGAATCCCGAGTGGAACTGGTGGGACTATGCACAGATGTAAAGTTTTGTCATTGTGTGCTGTGGACCAGCCTTGCAGTGTGATTTCCGGTTTGCTTCTGTTTGCCCTCCAGAAGCATGCAAACCTCATCTCTTCATGCCATCTCATCTGCAGTGGAATCAGCAGGTAAAACTACCTGGCTGATAACAGAGGATGGAAACATCTGAAGCAGGTTCAGATCTGGGGCCAGATTATCATCTGTTTTTCATGCCCATGGTGTTTTTCTCAACTTCTGCAAATGCACCAATGTGACAACAGGACTTGGCCTCTTTTTCACTGGTGGTGAATGGTTGTTCATCAGGTCTTTACTCTTAGAAGGGAGAGGGGAAGGAAAACAAATCTCTTTTCCAAGTCTAACCTGCTAAATGCTTCTGATCAATTATAAATTATACTTGCCTGAAATGCCTTTTGGACATATATCTGTATCTCTCTGTCTCTGTATTCATTTACCTGTCCATCTGCATGCTTGTGTACACTTGGAGACTGACACTCACTCATTACTGCCTAATGGTTGGGCATTATGACCCTTGCATCCCCGTAATAAGGGTACTGACAATTTTATTAATAATTATTATAGGAGAGCTCTGAAATCCAGTAGTCCCTGAAGAATTTCTTAAACACCCGGTGTATCTGGAAAGTTGAAACAGTCCTTGGAGATATCTAGACTAATAAACCAGGCAGGACAGTCATATCATGTTTATGATTGTACATATTCCCCCATGAAATAAGACTGTACAATTGGGATTGGAGGCAGGGAGTTATCAGCTGGAAACAGCTGTGCTGCTGAAACACCCTGTGGCAGGATATATAAATACTAACAAAGATATCCCAAACTCAATGGTGTCTGTATTTATATATATTTTGTTGCCAACAGAGGCAGCTGTCAAGAGGACTGGCTTTGGGGAGATGGGTGTGAGTTAGGAATTGCAGAGTTTGATGCCTTTCTATTCATTTTGCTTGTCTATTAACTTTTAAAAATGTGTATTCAAAGGATCCATCAGACATACAAAGCTGTGGAAAGCCACTTCAAATGCCACAAGTTCATTTTTATAGCAGTCTTTTAAAAAGGAGGAACTATCTACTTTTAGAGCAGACTGATTCCAAGCAGATTTTCTGGTAAGGAAAATCCTCGGTTGCAATACTTCAAGGACTTGGTATATCACAGAAATACACTTCTCTTTGCAACAACCAGCCCAGGCGTTGCCTCTTTGCTTACACTGGTACCAACCTGGAGCATGCCCCCTGAAAATGGTGGATTCATGCTATACAAAAATAGCATGGGAGGGACTCCTGGTGTTCTCACTCCTCAGCAGGTCTGCAGCCCCGTGAGCAATGCCTGCACCTACTCATGCTCCAGCTCAGTGTGACACACCAGTGGCAAGACATAGACTGTCCCCAGCCAGTCTAGGAGAGGATCAGCATTGCAGGATTTTGTGTACAAACAACTTTCCTCTATCCTCTGTTATTTAGGAGGTGTTAGCTCAAAGTACAGGATGGAAACATGGC
>NW_010409896.1:28001-28229 GCF_000710305.1 Buceros rhinoceros silvestris
CTCTGGTTCATATGCACTTACCTGTGCTAACTCAAAGGGAGGGCATGGGAAGAAGCAAAAGGAAAAGTCTCAGATTGTAAAGACAGCTTTGGTTAAAAATCTATTCCCGTTGAAACATGCTTTATGCAAAGACTGATTTCACAGGCTATGTGTTATGATTTCAGAAGTGCCTTTCTGCCCTTTTTTAATCATTGTGAAGCTGGGATTTATGTTCTTCACAGCTCTGCT
>NW_010409896.1:28424-29553 GCF_000710305.1 Buceros rhinoceros silvestris
CTACAGGTGGTGCCAGAGGGTGGTTGTTTCACCTCACAAAATACTTCAGTATTTCAGTATTTCCTTTTATTATGAGTCAAACCATCACACTGAAGATTTTCTCTACAGGTCAATGCTAGAAAAAAATATCTTGAACTGTTTAAAGGAATTAATTTTGCCTAGGTGATTTTCTTCTAGGTAATTGCACTCTGACAGTTTCAAAGTGGGATGTTTTAGTGCGGTCAGAGGCTTTTTGGGTGTGTTCTTCCACTGCAAATGCCCCTGTCTCAGTCTGGGTTGGTGAGGAATTTGGAGCCCAGTTCTGCTGAGGTTCCCTTAAAGACACTGCATGCTCAGGGAGAACAAAAGCCCACAATAAATTCCAGCGATATGCGTTGGGATAATTGTACCCCTGTTTCAAGAAAAAAAAAAGAAAGGGAAAAAAAAAAAGAGCCCAGCTGCCTTCTTATTTCCACTCTTATGCCAGACAGCTTTTGCTGACAGGTTGGTGAGCTGTGGGAGTGGTGATGGGTGAGGTGAACACCTGAGTATTTTGCGTGAGTGTTGTCAGATTGGATGCTGACAGACTGCATGAACCGTGGTTTTACATACTTGGGATGTAATTTAAGCACTCTTTTGAGATGCATTTTCTTTCCATGCTCTTCTCCAATAAGATGACCCACTGTGGGTACTATACACTGAGCTGAATATAACTGAAGCAGGAAGGAAAAAGGCTCTTACCTCTATTGGTTTAAATACAAATAATTCTAATTTCTGTTAGGTCCTTTAGGATCTTAAATGTTTGAAAAACACCATCGAAAGATATCAGTTGCTAAGCTTCTACAGAAATAAATGCTGTAATAAAAAAATGAGATGCTCAAATACCTCTTGAGGTGATAGACTGAACTATTTGGTAACCGCTTTTTTTTTTTCCTCAATGTGTATGGGATATCAGCTTGTGCCTGATTTGCCATTCACTTTGCTGGAGTTTGAGGGCCTTGTGTGTTGAAATGTAGACCCAAATGTTACATGTAGCCTGTTTTTTGATATTTTTCTTCTTTCTTGTAAGAAAACCCCAACAAATCAGCTTCTGCTTCTCCATGTGGATTTATCCTTTAGTTAGAGGGACGAATCAGACCCCGAAGTAATA
>NW_010409896.1:29640-37867 GCF_000710305.1 Buceros rhinoceros silvestris
CCACTAGAATTTTTTTTGCTCACTTGAATAAGTAAAACTGTCATCCGGCAAAGGCCCTGGAGGATGCTTAACATTCACTAGCCACAAATGCTTCAAATTAATCACATGCTTAAATGTTTTGCATATTTTAAAGAGGATAATTGTGATGCAGGAGAGTAATTCTGATATGGGAATTAACACCATATGGAAGTACAGTTGTGTGAGTGACTGGGTTTATATGGAGAAGTGATAACAATCCAAGCTCCCCAGGTGTGTACTCCTGTCTCTGTTCAGTACAATACATATTTCAGGGTTGCACCTGCGTTATTTATATGATTTAGTAAAGTTTATTGAAGGGAAAACAAAGACAAGAAAATCAGACAAATACCTCTGGCAAACAAAGAAAAGTACAATCCAGGAATTTTAAGCAGCACGTATTAGGCAGTATGGGTGAAAGATCTGGCAGTCTTTCAAGTGTTTGCAAGATGTGTTTGTTTTCTCAAATCTCCAATTTACTCTAATGGGCATATTATGTCCAGGCATGAACAACTAAATTCTGTGTGAAACGAATGAAAATGCTCGAAATACATGGTACAGTGAACCTATATACATTTCAGCATAGGAAAACTTGGGTTCTGTCTGTTTAAACTTGCAATAATGCCAAGATGCACACAGGGTTTCTTTTCCATTTAAGCACATTTAACAAGTCTGTTCCTTACTTACCTTTCTCTTTGTTGATCATTTAATTAAGTCCACTACAGCTGCTACCATCTTGTTCATGTTGTTTGCTCAAAGCGTAGTTTGTTCATGCAACACAAAATGCCAGAAATAACAAGAATGGTGCAAGGACTAATTCCACATAGGAGAAGAAGGAGCTTAAGTTGAGCACAGGAAGGTTATGGACAGCAGAAATGACCAGCTAAGTGCTAAAGGGGCTGGTGCATCATTCCATGTCATTCTGTCACTACTTCTACTCTAGATTGTTGAAAAAATCAAAATCACTAAGAAGAGTGTTATCAGAAATAAAGCTTCATGCAAGTGTAAAGAGTCACGGAGGAAATTTTAATTCCTGGGCATGGTTCTTTTGGAGGATTTCAGGAGCACAAGGACTGGAAAGGTGAGGCAGGGTTCCTGTATGTGGCTGCTTAGGTCTAGTTATTGGTATTGCTGAGGCTGAGAGGACAGTGTGTGTGCAATATGCAGCACTTGGCCATGATGAGATCTGACCATTAGTAGTTCAAAACATGTGCCATGATTAGGATTTTAAGGTTGTAGCTTTATAAGAAATAATTTTCTAGAAGGTTTCAGGGGTTGTTTATGCCTTGAACCTCCCTCACAACCAAACCTTGGCTGTGTTTTAAAGGATGCAGACCATGACTGACTAAACAACAACCGCAGTGGTACCAAGAAGTGGTAGCTGACTTTGCTATCCTAGATGGATTTACTAGTTACTAGCTAATTCCACTTCGAAGTACTGTAATAAGTAATTTACTTTTTCTCTGGCAACATCACTTCTCTGATACCTCTGTCTCAGCCTAATTGTTAAGGTGGCATAAATGCCACCAATTTTTACCATCTTGTCCCCAATCAAAAGCCCTTGCTTGCTACTGTTCAGTAATTGCTGTTTCATGTGTCCTCCTTGACAGTAACTAATCAAAATGTTTTTAGTGTGAATTCAAACAACAGTTCCAGCTTTACTAGTCCTAAGCTCCAAATTTTGCCTAATTGTGGAGAGTAGGCACTTCTGGGTCTGTCTAGACAGGGTGCTATTAAGTGCATGTCTGATCATACGAGTTACTCCAGCAATATTAATAAATGGAACCAAGCTAAATAAAAGACAGTTCCATTAAATTCTCTGAGCTCATAGGGTGGTTATAAAGTCAACATGCTGTGCTATGCTAACATCTGACCAGTGAAATAGTTGTTTCCTGATGCTAGCTTTGGCTTTGAGCCACAAAAACCAGAAGACAGATGCTATGCTTTAGTAGGGTCAGAGTTATCAAAGAGATGTGATTAATAGTTGGTTACTTTGCCTTTTTGACACTTTTGTTTTGTTGATTATGAAGGACTCCAAGCCATGATTTTTCATTAATTTGGTGAACTATGTGATAGATAGGAAGAAAGGAAGGACCATTTTGAATCTGAGGTCTTCCTGGAAAAACACAGGCACGGGTGCAGTTTGGACTGCTGGTTTACTCTGAGCTTGTTTGATGTGGATGCTCCTGATACTGTATCTCAGAGGGCAAAGGGGCTAATGCCTCCTGGCAGAGCTAACAGTTGTAAATGCGAACAAGGTGTTCTTAGCTATTTAATGATTTCCCATCAGGCAAAAATGCTGGAGAATTGAAAACACTGACTTTAAAAGTGCATCAAAGTAATTAATTAGTCTTTGAAGTAGGAAGTTATTTATAATGGAGGGTGTTCTCTGATGCAGTGATAGGCTTGCAGTGTGCGGGAGTGAACCCAGCCAGAAGGAGGTTTGCAAAAGGATATCAGAGTGTTATAAATTGGATTTGTGAGTGCTTTGTTCCCTGAAACATGGGAATTCCATGCCATTATTTGATTCTCCTTCAGTTTTGATACTTTCCCAGTCACTGCCCACTAAGCAGCAATACTGATTTCCCTGATTTGACAGTGATGTGAAAAATAAAATCCTAAGCAGGATGTCGCTCTCAATCCCAAATCATTAATAAACAGATGACAACCCTCCAGGCAGAACACTGGTGAGTCAATTGAAAGCAGATACTTAAAACCTCTGTACACATGACTTAGATGGGTTATATCACTAAGGGGTTATCACTGTAGGAGGCTCTTTTAAAACTTTTCCAAAAGCTGGATATGAGGTAGAATTTTACACTGATGTGCCAAGTCCTGCTGGCTGCAGAAAATGCTGATTTGCTTCTGATAGCTAGCATATGCCAGACGAGTTTTTTCCCCTCTTTTTTTCCACTTTTACTGCTCTCCCCTTTATGTTTCAATATCAGAAAATGTTACAATAACTATTATGTTACGACAGCCATTCAGATAGACTGACTGGGGTTCACTCAAGACCAGGAAACCCTACTTCCTTGCCTCAACTTCCTTGCCTCAACTTCCTTGACAGTCATGAGAGGTTGGATGGTTGGTGCAAATACAGGGATTGAGCAGCACAATATCCTGTGCTGGGCATTACTGGTCATTTCCCTATTTATCTTCTACCTAATCTCTGGTGCCATGGTATGTGCAGTGCTCCCTAAGATCAGGTTTATCTTCAAATTTATCACTGTCATCCAGAATATTTTTGTTACCTATAGTTTCTAGTAATACCATAACTCCATGTTAAATGCAACGAAGTACTTACTTGGCCTAAGAAATAGTGTGGTAGGAATATTTTAGTAGTAATTTTTTGAATATGATATACGTGGAATATTGTTGCCTTCCTGGCTTGGTATTTTAAAAAGGTGCATTCAGCCATGTTTGTGTACCTAGTTAATTTTGGCTGCTTGGTAGATTTCATCTCTGCAAATGAACATGTTTTCTGTCACTTGGACGGTTACTTCCTGTGTTTGCTTTTAGTTTTGTTAAAGGAGATTATAAAAGGGCAGAGCTTTTGTTTCTAAGTAAAAATATACCTTCCTCCGCAACTGCCTGAATTGCAATATGTTTGTTATTGTTTCTAATTGCTAATTCTCTTGATGCTGGTCATCACCTCTTTGGTTCAAATGTCCTAAGAATGAGTCAGAAGAGCAAGAGGAGATACCTTCGTTGTAATACTGCATGGAAAGATAGTTGACATAATTACTCTGCCCTACTGCTCTTTTTCCTGGCTTAAATAAGATAAAATCCTGTTTTGTCACAAGAAAAGTTGAGTAACGAGTTCATTTGAATGTCAAGATGAGCAGTTTTTAAGTCGCCTGATATGAACCTTAAACTGCTGTCTAATCTGCTGATCTTACTCGATCCACAAATGACATTTGGTAAAATTTTATTTCAGGAGGTTGCTGGAAACTTAGCTTTACACCCTGTGAATGAATCCTTAATATCTTTTTTCTTTTAAGTGTAAAAGAAAATTAAAAATAGGAGGTGATACCTTTCATATAACAGTGAGAAAAATTGTAAAAAGAGAAAAAAAGGGAAGGTAAAATGTCAATGTAGAATATAAAATGTAAATGGCAAAAAAATGTGAACTTCTGGAAATGTTAGTATCTATTGCTTAAAGGGAACAGTGTGTTGTGGAGTTAAGGTTAAATATTTACAAAAAACAATTGGAAAGGAACCATCAGACATCTGTGGAAAAAAAGTGATGTGTGTTAGTAAGAAAATGTAGTAAGTGAACAAAATGCCTATTCTTTTAACAAGCGTGTTCAAAATCGGTTACAGAGAAAATAAGCTGGAGAAAGCTGGGCAGGAAAGCAGTGATTGGTAGTGTCATCAAGAGACTTCAGCTTGGCCTGACCAAAGATGGAAATAAAATTTTATGGGATTAAGCATTATTAAGAGAACGGAGTTCAAATAAGGTGATGTATCTGCATCTTAAGCTCGTCTTTGGAGCAGCACTGAAACTATTCCCTGCGTCTCATGCAGAAGAATTTTTTAAAGAAATTGTAGAAGCTGCTGAAGGTCAAGACTGGACTGCAAAGCCTGGGCTGCAAAGAGGGAGGCTGAGGAAGACAACCAGATCATCAAAAGTGCAAGTGCATCAAGGACAAGCTCAGCAAAGCTCTTGGTTCTTTGATGTGTTGCCCCCTCCCTGGTAGGGGAAGTACTTGTGAGGACACCTGTATGCAAGTAAGAGCTCTGTCACGGGCAGTCGGCCATTGCCCACAAGGTTTTGCAATTAAACCTGCATCTGCAGAGCAGACTGATGGGATCCAAAGGGCTAGGTAGTGTGCTGGGCCATGCCCCTGCAGAGCAACATATTGCTGGCAGAGCAATGAGAAAACGCAGCTCCCTTTGAGAGCTGCTGCCTCTGACGTTAACTACAGGTTGCTTTCTGCAGCTCATACAGTGGGGCTGTGCACTGGTGCAGGCAGAATTTGGCATCCATGGAGACAGACTGTGCAGGCGAAGGAGCAAGAGCATGCAAATGAACGCATCCTTGCAGACTGGGAAATGCCTGCTGAGACCAGGACAAGGTTTTCCTGGCAAGATGGACTGAATTGGCTGCTCCTCAGGACAACTGCCATGTGTTGTACACTGGGAAGGCCTTTGTCACCATCAGTGGTGATGCTGACATGTGGGGTAGGGGGACAGGACAGAAAGGGACATGTTAAATTGAAAGAACATGCTGCCATCTGCACTGTTTTCCTGGAGTTTGACAGCAATGCTGGAGTCAGCTTAGAATGGTCCGTGCAGACCATTGCATGGTGTCTTGCAAGGTGTCTTGCCCAGCACTTGCCTGGCCTGCAGCATTCCTCACCAGAGCCCTGCCACTTCTCTAAGACAGCAAAACGACAGCAAATAAAGCCAGTATCCCGCCATTGTTTTGACCTGCCATCCAAGCCAGGTGCTTTTGGTTGCATGACAACAGAGACCATGGCACACGTGTGATGGTAACAGCGAATGCATGTCCAGTTTCATCATGGTGGAGAGGTTATGGGGCCAAGATATGCAGGCTGATACACCCTGTGTGCAGGGCAGAGGGAGCAGCCTTGTGAGCTCTTAGTGATGCTGTAGAGATAGATGTGCAGGGTAGCTCCTTGCCCTGGGCTGAAGGGATATGGAGGGCTGCTGAAAGGATTAGGATGGGACTGTGCTCCCAGTCTGGAGCCGTGAAGATGGGTTGTGGGAAGCCAGAGCTGTGTGCTTTTGGGGTACTGATTTACAAAGTTATTGTGGAAGGAGGGGAGAGGATTGGCTCTTAGAGGTGCACTGTTTTTTTTCCTAATGGGGCTTTTAGCCTAAGGAGGGCTGTCCTCCTTTGCTGTAGGCTGTAAGAACATGGAGTGCCATAGGATTCTGTACATGTACAAGCCCTTAACCAGGGATAGAGACGGAACGAGGGATAACATGAGTGTCCACTCCTAGGCTTTGCATTTGCTCTTCTAGGGCAAATATCTTTTGCTTTTCATGGATGTTTTGAAAGGTTTCTGTCCAGTGCAGAATAAAAAAAACACTTCCAAAATCTGCTTGCTATTATGTTTGTTGTCACCATGTTGGTGGCATATTGACCATATTGGTGATTTATGTAGCTCTATCAACCTGAGGTGCTAGAGAAAAGGGAACTCAGTATTTCTTCTGGTGGAAGAATGGGAAAAAGCAACCTTGTGGAGTGGAGGGGGCATTCTTGTCCAGTATCAATAGTTTTGATTTTACCTGTGCAACATCTTGAAGTAAATACGTTAAAAAGCACGACTTTTTTGAAGTGCAGGAATATCACATGCTTTTAAGATGAGTGGGTACCCCAATCAAACCAAATTTGAGTGTGTGAGTTGAGATGAAAGAGGAATGGATCCTGCTAGAAGTCGATGGGGAAGGGACCCCTCTGGTGTTCTGCCTGCTGCCATACTCCCTCTGAAGATGGAGTAATGTGCTGGCAGCTTGGAGGTAACATGAAGAATAAAGGTTTCTGAAGGATCTTTGAACCTGAGAGCAAATGCTTTGTTAGTCTCCATGTGGCAGAAGAAGGGTGAGGGCTAGGACTATTGTGAGTATACTCTGGGGCATGGGAGTCTTGCTCAATAGGTGTTCCTGATTTATTTTTTGGTTTTTGCAACATATTCTTCTGCCTTCCTTTCTCGCTCAATAACATTCTTTTAAATTCAGATTTGAGGAACAGTTTTCTTTATACTTGTGTTTATGAATTGGGTTCAGTTTAGCTTGGCAGGCTTCCAGGCAAGGACATGGACTTCCTACCTGCTCTTTATGATGATGCAAATAACACTCCTCAAATCCAGCCTTCTTTTTATTGACAACAGTACCTGGAAAAAGAGTCATACTTGGATCCTCCTTTTTCACATGTGAAGTACAAGAATATGTGTGCCTTTCAAATTAAATGGTTATCTGGTGCAGATTGGGTACTTGCAGGTTGCTTTAGCCGAGAAAGCCAGCAGTCAGATAATCCAGTTTATCCCCCTAACCAAGAAGAGACAGATAATTTCTTTGTTCGGAGATCCAAAATATTGTTCTTTATCTCTGGATTTTGACTGTCTCTCAGAGCTACACACAACTATTTATTTTGCTGGCCAGTGGCTCTTTCTGTGGTTCTAGGCTACCCAGTTTCTTGCTCTCTGTCCTACTAAGAAAACTTCATGTAGGTGCTGGTAGAACTTCAGATATGGTACTGGACTGTACAGAAGCCCCTGCCTTTTGTAACAGTACACTGGATTGCTATGCATTGGGCAGCTAATTCTGCAATTATCATTAAGTGGTCAAATATTTTCCCCTATCTTAAAAGAAAGTTCATATGAAAAAAACTATAACAATTAAAATACCTATATAATGTACCCTGATCTTCTTGACCTCATTTCTGGGGGCAGCCCAGTATAGGCAGGCAGTGGTAACATAATCCTGCTGCAATCTGAAGAGGACTTTTTCACTGGATGTTTGAAGTAAGAAATCAGAGAGACCTATGAAATCACTGACTTCATGAAGGAAAAGTATGGGGCAGGACGAATCTCTCCTTGTTTTTCTGTGGAACGATTGGTGGACAACTCAGCTGAAGAAGGTTGCACTGTGCCCATGCTCTATGGTACTCACTGCTGAAAAAAATATAAGTGACCTCAAAAACTACCCACATCCATCAAAAACATGCTCTTTGATGCAGTGGATGCAGTTTCCAGCTTTGGGTGTCCCCAAAGAATAAGTTTCTGGAAATGAGAAGGATTTGCCAATGGAAAGAGGATTCTGTTCATGTTCCTCATAGCAACTGCTGTTGATGCTGCTGATATGGAAGACAGGCCCGGAAGTTCTGGGAGAACTCCTGTGCCTTGTGCCTCATTCTCTGATGATGATTACAGTCATGTCTCTGCTGCTGCTGCACGAATTTTCTTTCAGCCTTCTCATCTCCTTTCGCTGCTACCTCCAGCATCTCTTCATCAGCAGCTTGCTGACCTGTGTTATTTTCTTCTTCCCTCGATGTGGAGAGCACAGAGATATCTGGTTTCTGGATATTAGAAGGGGCTGATCGGGTTGGTCAATTGCACATTTTTAAAAATAAATTGGAAAGGATTTAGGAGAGAGATCGTTGTAATCAAGCTTAGCATTAAACATCAATGGAATGTAATGAACCTGTAAAAGAACATTCGAGCCACTAACTTACTCAAGGGAA
>NW_010409896.1:37931-38801 GCF_000710305.1 Buceros rhinoceros silvestris
ATTAAATGAACATAAAAAAGAACATTGGAGCCACTAACTTACTCAAAGGAAAGAGTCATCTGCATAGTTTTCAATTTATCTGGCGAATGCTGATTACATATATGACAAGACAAATTATCGGCTGTATGGACAATGTATCTCCACTACCAGTCTGAGTTTTGTGACTTCTCCAAGGAGCACTGACCCTATGTGCTTATCCTCTTCCCATTACTCTTCACTAATGCTGGTTTTACATTTGGTGATTATTCTTTGAGAAACTTAATAAACAACATATAAACTGAAATCACCATATCTGTTTCTCTCTAACAAGCAATGACAGAGTTTCATTTAGGTTTTTTACACTTTTCTAGAGCTGCTAGGGCACTCTCCAAAGAGCACTGCACTGTGAAAATTATGATGTCATTGTAGATGTCTTGCTTATTTCCCCACTATAAATGAACATCATCATGAAACTGCAGGAGGAAAACTTGACTGTGCTGGTGTAACGGAACTATTAAAGCAGCTGAGTCTAAGGTTTGCATTTAAGTCAGGGGTTATTTGGAGGTCACCATCATGGATTTTTTTTTTTTTTTGAGACCTAAATACAGGTTTAAGTGCTTCACTGAAATAGTTTTGTCCATAATGAGGTTTGTTTGACTTCTCTTCTCTGAAATATTGTAGAAAAAACGTGTTACTGAATCACCGCAAATATTTTAAAATTCCAAAGCTACAAAAAGAACAATTTCTTTTATTATTCTTCAGGTGTCTTTTATAGTGTGCTTTAAATGAACACTCTAACATGAAATCTCGAAGACTGCAGTGTGCTGAAACCAGATGTCTCTTCTTTCAAAGAACTAGCTGTTATTTCTTCCTTAGCCTTCTAGGTTCAGC
>NW_010409896.1:38891-44322 GCF_000710305.1 Buceros rhinoceros silvestris
TTCAGCAGTTGTGCATTCTTTGAAGGACAGCGGGAGAGGATCTGTGTCAAAAGGAAGATGATTTCCAAAATTCTCTTCATAATTATTGTAATAATAGTCTATTGTTGCAATTTTCAGGCTCTACAGCTAAGAAAACGGTGAGCTTATATGCACTGTGTGGTTATAGCAGAGAGTCAGCCTAAGGGGAACGTGTAGCAGGAGTGTAGCATTTGCCCTAGTGTGCAGGATCGTGGCTGTGGAGCCACCTGTATTGCTTTTGACAGCATACCTGTGGTTCAAAACCAAAGTCTAGCTCAGGAGTTGCACTATGTTGTGTGCCAGGTAAGTATTTCTAGCCTGTGCCATTTGCAGGAAGTAATCGTAAACAATCTGATTTCCTACTGACTAAATGGATATCAGGAATAATCTAATAACTTAAAAATGAGATCACTCCGTGTATTGTGTAGTACTATCACACTGTATAAACAAACTGACTTTTCCAAATTTTCATCAGATGCACTGTAATTTCATGAAGTATCATCTTCTATCTTTTAATAGCTTGAGAAGTTGTGTTTGTCGTTCATGTTTTTTAATATCTGAGGTATTCTCTGTCCCTTGTTTGTGACCTTTCCAAATGAGTACATCAATCTTCAGCCTTCATTATCTATGTTAAGTTTATCATTGCCTTATCGATAAAGCTCCATTCTATGAAAATCCCCTTTATTTTTATTGAAAGGGTTGTATCTACAGTGCTCTGTGGACTTCTTTTCTAGTATTATGTTAAATATTTTCCTGATGCATTCCATGGGGCTCATTTATCTTTCCTCACAGTAAAAAGCATCTCTTGTGTTTATGTTGATACTCACTGTTTCATTTTTGTAACTCAAAACATTAACACCCCTTTTTAATTGGTCTGTTTTGTCCCATTTGTTTTGATGAAGGACCATGACTCCTAGCAGTGTGCCATCTGCAGAAGGGTGGTGATTGAGCATTTCTTTTGTCAGCAAGGAACAGTATTTGGAACATTTTTTTTCATGATGCTTTTATTTTCTTCTTCACTTCTTGGCCTGACTTGATTTTTCTTTCACAACTTCCATCTGGTCTCCCTCTGATGTGATCAGTCATAGAAGAGGGACTTTATTTAAATGATAGTATCATTGGTCAAGAGCCTTTCTCGTTTCATGGATGGATCCAGAACTTCACATTAAATTTTTACATGTAGGTAATTTTAATTCTGAGGACAGGATCATCATTTCAACTATTTTCATTCCTCTAGTCATAAATTAGCAGGCAAAACCTCAGTACTTTATTTTGCTTTTCAGTTCTTCATGCTAATAAGCTAAACCCAAAGTTCTAATTTTCTTTTTGACAATACATACAACTACAATACATGTTCCAGCTCTGAGGTGTTGTAAGCTACAAACTTTCTTTTCCAATAGTGAACCACAACTTCTTTCAGTTGTTCCTGAGTTGGCAACGCAGAAGGACCAGAATGATTTTGGTGAACACAGGGCTTTTGACTTCTTTGCCTTTAGGCCAGCCCTTTGTGCTCGGTTTTCCAGCCACCTGGGTGGATGCTACATGCTGATTAGGTAAATGGTAGATGCTTTGTCTGTCCCGATGTGGGGAAAAGCCAGAAAACTTCAGTCTGGGGTTATAAATCTTCAAGCAAGCATAAGCATTAAAAAAAGCAAAAAAAGGGGAAAAAGGACCCTACATGTTGATAGATGATGTTTGTATATCTCCCGATATTTTATTCAGCATTATTATGTAGGGTTTGATTGAAACCCTGCTTATTATTTTACTTGGTTGGAATCCAATTTGCAGTAAGTCAGTAGCTCCCTGCCAAGGTTAACAACTTGTAGGATAAAGAAGGGGACATACAGACGGCTTCTCGCATGGTTTTTGCACTTTCTTTAAAAAAGTGTATTGTTCTTGTTGTTCAAATTTCTACTCCTGAATCATCATTTACACAATTTCCAGATACTCCACTTTTCTTCCCCCCATTGTCTCTTGCAACTTTTTTTTACCTTTTAATAAAAAAATACCTCTGAAAGGTTTAGTTTAGATTTATTTTAGAAAATGAGTGTAGGTGTACAAATATAAGAGAGTAAACATAAAAAGTATTAAAAAGTTGTTGTGCGATTATTGTTCTGTTGGGTTTTTTTCCCCATTTACATATTAAATATCAAAATGACCATTGCACGAGCAATTCAGAATGACTTCGTCATATTTGTCACTGAACAGCTTTAGTTTCCCCTCTAACCCCGTGGTACTGCTCCTTCCTTAAAAAACCCAACCCAAAAAACTCACTACTTGCATACTTACGGTTGTCTGCTGTTTTCATAAATTTTAGAAATCTCATTTCAAGCCTTCAATTCATAGCAAAGAGTAAAGGTACATACCTGGGGGAGCTCACACCTGCCTCTGGGGATAGGGCAGTAGATACTGGATGGTGTCCAAGCCTGACAGCTTGGCGCCTTCTAAAGAGAAGACTGGTGGAGTGGTGGGAGAAAATTAACAGTTGTTACTGTGATAAAGCCCATCGCATCTTTGCTGACTTGTGTGCCTGTGTATGAAAGAAAGAGGTATGAGTGTTACCTGAGAGGTCTCTTATGCAGGAGTTACCCCTTCTCTGGCACTAAGGTCTAACTGCTGTTTCACAGTTAAATAGGAGGTCATTGCTGTCTGCTGTGCGTGGGTCATGCCAAGAGCATCTTGTCTAGAGGTGTGAAGGACAAAAGAGAAGAAGAGAGTTATATGGTGGTCTTCCTGTGGGTGGTATGGTGCTAAGACAGATGAGGCTACACCTTGCAGAGACATGGGTATAACATCGAGCAGAGTTAACTGATGAGGGATGCATTGCATCCTGTGATTTCTCAGCAGCTGCTGAAGCTTAACAGGAAGAGGCAAAATACCACCAGCTAAACTGGATGGCACAAGTTTCATGACACAAACCTCATCAACATAAAACTGAGCTTCTTGCCTTTACTGCTCTTTGGCTAGAGAAATGGATGCTTAGAAGCGAACTGAAGATGTCCCTTAGTCTACTCCTCTGTACAGAAGCACCGTCCTGCACTGATCTTCTCAGGCCTGATAATGAGGCTTGCATAATTTCTCTATACATTCATTGCTTCCCTAGCTATATTGTGAGAAAAATGTACCTAATGCTTCAAGCACTTTTTTTTTGCTTCAAATCAATACAGTTATCCTGTTCTGCTTCTTCTAGCATAGACGGCCCTAGCATCAAATATTTATGTATGGTATTTTTTTTTTTACGGGTTTACAATCCCTTATTAACTTCTGGTTCCTCTGCCGCCTCAGTGATTATTGCCCGTTTCCTGATTGCATAATTCTTTCCCCTTAGCTGCTTATTGCAGTAACCATGAAGTGTTTTATTACAGAGGTGACTATTCGATAACTGCAACAGTGAAAATGGTAGATCTGGAGGTCAAATGCATCTGCTGTTAGGTAAGGGGTGCCATGTGGTTCCTAAGTTTTTGTAATCCCTACTATACCCTTTGTTATAATGAAATGGGAATTGTGGTTGTGCTGTGAGGTGTTGGAAGGTTTAGTAGCTAATGGGTATGGTGAGAAAAATTGCAGACGTGGTCTATTTTCCAACATCTTGACAGTTTTATTCCTTAGCAGTTACCATAGACTACTTTTCCCTTGTCATTCTTAAAATAGACTTTGGTTTTTTGTGCCTCTGTGGCACCCAACGTTACCTAGTATGCAGAACTTTGGATACTGTTTTTACATCACATATAGCTGGGGAGTGGAGGCTTGGGTAGTGTCAGCTTATGGAGGATGAGCTCTAACTGAGGGTTTGATATCAGTGAATATCACTTCATCTTGAGAACGCCTCGAAACAAGCCAAACTCAAGTACACAATTCTAAAGCCTGTCAGCTCTAGCATTCTTTCGGCAAAAGCTACTTTGAAAACAAGCACAGAAACTTCAGCCTTTGAAGGACCCTGTTGATTGTTTGTCCCAGTCTGTAATTGGCAGTGGTCTTACCAGCTTAGTGTTTAGCTGTGTGGTTGCATATTTTTTCTTGACCATTGGGCTATTATAACAAGAAGTTTTATGGAGAACAAGATAAGCTACTCTCTCTCTTTTTTCCTTTCTCTGCATCTGTGTGGAGGAAGCATCTTACTGAAGGACTGCAGGCTTCCTCGGTATTATGATGTGAGCTGTACACTGAAATAAGCCCTTGGTCCACATGGAGCCTTGGGTCCGGCTGACTTCCCTGGCAGTCTCTGCCAAGACTTCTCAGTGGTGCTGTCAATGCTCCCTTGGTCCAGCTCCAAGGCAATCCTCCTTCCACACACACATTTTTTGTCTATATATAGGCAGTCCTGAAGGGCAAAAGAGTCCAGGAAGGCTGGACATCCTTCAAGAAGGAACTCCTAAAGGCACAGGAGCAGTCTGTCCCCATGTGTGGTATGACGAGCCAGCCTTGCTGAGCAGGGAGCTTTGGCTGGAACTCAGGAAGGAAAGGCAAGTCTATGGCCTATGGAAGAGGGGGCCACTCGGGAAGGCTATAAGGATTTTTTGAGGCTCTGCAGAGAGAAGATCAGAAAGGCCAAAGCCCAACTAGAACTTAGACTGGCCACTGCTGTAAAAGACAAATAAAAAATGTTTCTACAAATACATTAGCAGCAAAAGGAGGGCTAAGGAGAATCTCCATCCTTTGCTGGATGTGGGGGCAAACGTAATGACCAAGGTTGAGGAAAAAGCTGAGGTACTGAATGCTGCCTTTGCCTCAGTCTGTAATAGGAAGACCAGTTGTTCTCCGAATGCCCAGCTCCTTGAACTGGAAGACAGAGATGGGGAGCAGAATAAAGGTCCCATAATCGAAGAAGAAATGGTCAGTGACCTGTTGCACCACTTAGACGTGCTCAAGTCTATGAGGCCAGATGGGATCCACCCAAGGGTTCTGAGGGAGCTGGCAGAAGTGCTCACCGAACCCCTTTCCATCATTTATCAGGAGTCCTGGCTAACTGGGGCTGTACCAGTCAACTGGAGGTTAGAAAATATGATGTCCATCTCCAAGAAGGACCAGAAGGAGGGTCCTGGGAACTACAGACCTGTCAGTCTGACCTCAGAGCCAAGGAAGGTTATGGGGCAGATCATCCTGAGTGCCATCCCACAGCAACAGGACAAGCAGGTGATCATGCCCAATCATCATGGGTTTAGGAAAGGCAGATCCTGCCTCATTAACCTGATCTGCTATGACATGGTGACATGCTTAGTGGATGAGGAAAGGGCTGTGGACTTTGTCTACCTAGAATTTAGTAAATCTTTTGAAATTGTTTCCCACAGTATTCTCCTGGAGAAACTGTCTACTCATGGCTTGGATGGGTGTACCTTTCACTGGAAAATGCAAGTGGTCCTGCACTTGGGTCACAACAACCCCCTGCAGCACTCCAGGCTGGGGACCGAGTGGC
>NW_010409896.1:44338-48506 GCF_000710305.1 Buceros rhinoceros silvestris
GTTACCACAGGAGTCTCCTGGAGAAACTGTCTACTCATGGCTTGGATGGGTGTACCTTTCACTGGAAAATGCAAGTGGTCCTGCACTTGGGTCACAACAACCCCCTGCAGCACTCCAGGCTGGGGACAGAGTGGCTGGAAAGCTGCCTGGCAGAAAGGACCTGGAGTTGTTGGTCGAGAGGAGCTGATTATGAGCCAGCAGTGTGCCTAGGTGGCCAAGAAGGCCAGCGGCATCCTGGCTTGTATCTGAAACAGTGTGACCAGGAGGAGGAGAGAAGTGATTGTCCCCTGTACTTGGCACTGGTGAAGCCAAACCTTGAGCACTGTGTCCCGTTTTTGGCCCCTCGCTACAGGAAGGGCGTTAAGGTGCTGGAGCATGTCCAGAGAAGGGCAACGAAACTGATGAAGGGTCTAGAGAACAAGTCTTATGAGGAGTGGCTGAGGGAACTGGGGTTGTTTAGCCTGGAGAAAAGGAGGCTGAAGGGAGACCTTATTGCTCTTGACAACTACGTGAAAGGAGGTTGTAGCAGATTTGAATCTGTCTCTTCTCCCAAGTAAAAAGTGATAGGACAAGAGGAAATGGTCTCAAGTTGTGCCAGGAGAGTTTTTGGCTGAATATTAGGAAGTCTCTTTACAGAAAGGGCTATAAATCATTGGGACAGGCTGGCTAGGGAAGTGGTCACCACCTTTTTATTTAAAAGATGTATTTGTTTAAAAGGCATATAGATATGGTGCTGAGGGAGATGGCTTAGCGGTGACCTGGCAGGGTTATTTGTTGGACTTGATGGTCTTAAAAGTCTCTTCCAACCAATACGATTCTGTTATTCTCTGTGATTCTGTGATCTCAGTTTTATATTTCCTACTTTTTGATGTCTTCCAGTGTTGGTCTTGCACTGCTTTCATACACCACACGTGGCAGACAGGCAGAAAGGGAATTTGACACATGAATGCTGGAGGAATTGTGGAGCTGATGCAGCACTTGTTTGGTGGTGGAGAATGGAGTCAGTGAATGGAGCAGATCCTTGTTCCTCACCTAACTCCATGTTGCCAATGAATGCTTGGGTCATGGTTCATGGTTTTGTTCTTTCCTCTTCTGCTTTGCATTATGTGTTTCGGGAATACGAAGTTCAAATAACTCAGATTCGGAATCTCTTTATCATTCAGTGTTGCAAATCCTTCTCTAATGCAATCTAAGTAAGTCTGTGGTCTGTAACCATTAGAGTCCATAACTATAACAGGCTAAACTATAGGACACCTGGCAGACCCCTATAATATGAAAAAGAAGGTTTGTATATTCATCTTCTAGTAGTGTGCCAGTCCCACAAAGTATGTGCTTTCAGCCACCGATTGTTCCCCATGAGGAACAGGGCAAGATGTTCTTACACACAGATAAGTCGCTGCGCAGTACTGCATACTCACTACCCTGTGAGAGCAGTCGGAGGCTTCTGATAGTCATTGCATCATTTGTTATGTTCTCATATGTAAGTAATCTGCCTATATTAGTGTACATACAATTTGTACATTGATCTCTGTATGTTAATGTACATCCCACTCCATCAGGCAAATCTTCAAGGGATCTTCTAGATGTTGGGAATGTTGGGAATGCACAAAACTCAGCATAGGCCAGCCATTGCTCTCAGGATACATTATTTTAGTGGATCCTCAGGAGAGTCTTTCTTAAGAAAGCTGCTCCTGCAAAAGGGGAATCATAAATTGTCCATTTAGGATGGTTTAAGGATGCTTCCTATCATTATAGTGGCAAAAAAAAAAACAAAAACAGGGTATATACTTGGAAAAAACATGCAGCAGTACAGCATATTGGTTATAAAAATAACTTTCGGTATGGGTCTATTATGCACTCACATTAGAAACATTTATCGTGTACCTTACCATAGTTAAAAACTTTTTTTGCTTTTTCAGTAATATTAAGTAACTAATGTAACCACTTGAATAAATCAGCCACTGAACTCTTACATACGATAGATGGTATTTCTTGCCAGCAGAATAACATGATTTAACAGTTGTGCTTCATATTATACATTTCTGCAAGCTGGAAATCTGGGTGATAAATGGTGTGATAAACGTTGGAGAGGCACCAAATTCCAAGGAGATTAGTATTGCCTCTGTTATATAAAACTAAATGAGAAGAAACTATTTTACATTAAATTTTCTTTTAAATTGACAGTTAAGGAAATAGTAAAATGTTGGCTGGATGGCAATCAGACTTTCTCTTCGATGATTTCACCACATCCTTTGTCACAGCTGCTCCAATTATATTTCCTTAACTGAAATCCTTGTAAAATTGTAGCTGGTCATATGATGCCCTGTTCACACCAAGCGTTTGTTTCAGGAAAGTTGGTCAGTGGCTTCTTTTCCAGACGTGTGCTCACAGTGATCTCCACCCATTAAAACAATGTTGTCATTAATTCTCCCATCTTCCCAAAGGTGATTCCGAGGTTCACAGTTGCAGCTGTCTTTCTTCTGCTGGCAGTGGATCTGTAGTTTTTGTATCAGTCTGGCTTGTTCAGTTTCTATTTAATGTTCAGTTTTTATTTATTTATTTATTAAAAAGAAAGAGCAAATACTTATTCATGAGAACTGGGGTCTAGCAGTGCAGTATGGTCACTTTAAGCGATGCTGACTTTTCCTGAATGGTTTCAACGCCGGGATGCTCATTGGCTACCAGACTAATTGCTTTATACCGCAAACGATCCCCAAGGGTGAAATAACACAAACACTGAGGCAAATTTTCCAACATGTGTTCTTTAAAATCCCCCCCTCAGCTGGAAGAGTGACCTTTGGCGAACAAATGTTCTTTCACCTTCAGTGTTCAAAACTATTAATGTTTTAGTATGCTTACATGATTAATTCACAGCCTTTCTTTTCAACACAGTAATTTCTGGACTTTGCCTTTCTTGTGGCCTCAGATTTGAGACAATTTGTTCTCTTAAGTCTGTCAATGGCTTTATTCAGTACAACTATGTTTGATTATATCTTTAATAGTTACTGAGTAGGAGTTGCACTCAGTTACCTTGGCTTTAGCCTTTCAAAAGAGGAGCCTTTAGCCATGTTTGTCTATAATGCTGATCTCTGCAGCTGAGACGGCTTGCTGAAGATTTTGTAAGCTGGGATGGTCCGTTAGTAACATATTGAATTTCCCAGCAGTGTTTCTTGTTTGTGGTGTTGCGTGGTGATGAGTGATGAGTCCTTTCTATCATGAAACTTTCTTACCTTGCAAATATTTTAAAACCCAGCGGGAGGAAAGCTGCAGATTTTTAGTCTTTTAATTTTTTAATCTTGAACTTTTAAAATTTTTTTTTTAGTTTTTTTTTATTTTTGAAGTGAAAGAATATTAAAGATGATAGGCATCCTTGAGTTTGAGTTCTAGGGGCAAAAGGCTTGCCTGATGCTCTTTAGGTCATGTAGTAGCCCTGATTCCTGCTCTCATTTAGCAGCATGTATATAATTTAAAGTCTGCCTTAGGTGATGTGACGATTACTTTCCAGTGGTGAACCTCATTTAGTCTTTGTTAATTACCCTATCATTTACTGCTCAGTAACAACTACAGCTGGAAGAAAGGGGAACCATACACGTATTTCTGCCTCCTGTTACTTCTGAGTGACTCCAGACACTCTGATAAAAGGTTTCCACTTGCTTAAATTTCATTAGAGCCTTTGCTCAAGTAGTTGTGAGATCACCCTTTGAAGAACTTGAAGCACAGCTCAAAAAATCACAGTCTTGGCCAGGATATTTTCCTGGCTGACTTTTATGGTGCTGGTAATTCAGTCCTGCTCTTTGACCAAGATAGTGCACTTTCTAAGTTTTTTTTCTTGAACAACTGAATAATTCTTCCTCTCTTTTTTTTTTTTTTTTAATTTTTTTTCCCTTTCCCTTCTGTGCTCAGTGGGGTGTATTGTCTTTGTTCACTCAGTGTGCATTGCTTCATTAGACTTTGACTTTTCACGTCCTTGTGTATTTCTCCCCAGTTGCTTTCTGCATTTTGCAGGACACTTGGAATCTTTGGTAAATGTGATGTCATCTGACTGTTGTAAATCTAATGTACGTATCTCCCCCAATCCAAAGTCACTGATGACTGGTAGTACTTGCTGTAATGCAGTGTCAGATGCATTTAAAGTGTCTGCTCTGTGGGAAATTCTAAAAAATATATA
>NW_010409897.1:0-4550 GCF_000710305.1 Buceros rhinoceros silvestris
GTGGAAGGTCAGGTGCCTCCTGAACACCTCCCGGTTGCATCCGTGGTCAGTGAGGGACCTCACGGAGGCGGCTGTAGCGGACGTGAATGTTCACCGGTGCCTCTGCAGTGCCTTCGGTCCCGGATCCTTGCTTTCAGGTGGGGAACGACCTGCGTGCAGCTGCCTGCTCGGGCTTGTGCGCTGCCTGCGCTGTGCACTGGCTCACCCAGTGCCGCCTGCAGACCACTTGGTACCACCAGTAAGGTCATTGTTTAGTCGTGAAAAATCAGCGTTGTTCAGCGAAATGCTGGCCGCAGTTGTCAAAGCTGGGGGGGGTTAACTGCTTTTTTGAGGGTATCTGTCTTTAGAGCCTTTCTGGATACAGGTGGGTGTGTATAAGCAATGCAGTTGTTCTGGTCTATGCTGGCTGAGGCCCTGGTCTTGTGAGATATAGATATAGATATATATACATGTTTTAGGGTTTGAGCGAGCTGTAGAGAAAATGGTAAAATGTAGTTCTAGTCTTGCAGTGGGTTCCACGTCCGTGGCAGTGGGTCCCACCTGGTCCTTGCTACGGAGCAGCTGTTGGTACCGTGGTCATATTCTAATTTGGAGATGACTCCGTGCACTCCTGATGTCGTTAAGGCTGACCTACATAGTTAGAACAAGATTTATCGCCGTTTGCAGTACAGATTCTCAGGAGAGCAAGGCGGATTTTGTTTCCTCGCGCATTAGCAAAGTTAGCAGCGCAATTCTGATCCCAAAACGTCTTGTTCTCTGGTTCATTATCCACTGTGCCCCTTCTTGGGAGTGGGGGAAGCTGAGTGCCGCTGCCTTTTGGCAGAGACACGGGTATCTGGACCCTGGTTAAATTTTCAGTGCCTGTCTCAGGTGTGAACTGAATAAACCCAAGAACATCAAGCTTGGAGGGAAAACTGCAGAATATTCTCCCTGCTTTGGCTTCCCTGCCAAGCTGAACAAGGCTCACTAAAACTTTCCCAGCTCACTTGATTGTTGTGACGTGTCTGCCCGCGGTGGTCAGATAGAACTTCAGTCGCTGGGATGGGAACAAGAGGCAGTTGTTTCCCCAGTAGTGAACTGGGGTGTTTTCTGACCAGGTCCTAGCAGCCTCCGCCTCGGAACCCTCAGCTCCTGCTCGTGTCCTGTACCATTCCGCTTTATGGTGTTTCCAGTTTGTTCCGCACGGCGTTTCCAGCTCCCTCCGTGTACCAGCTGTGCACACGCTGGTTGCCCAGATGGCCAAGGCGAACAGACAACTGTTGAGCTAACTCTGCAGCCCTTCCCTCAGCGCTGCCCAGCTGCCGGTTTCCAGTAAACGTGTAAACTCAGTCTTCAAAACATCCTCTGTTCTCTCCGGTGCATTTGAAATAGCCAGCAGATCTAAAAGCTTACCGGTGAAAAGTGTGATTATATAAACTCTGTTTCCATAGGAAACCGGCCTGGAAGAGAAGTTGTTCTGTGAGGAGAATTAATGAAACCTCATTTCCTGAGGACTTGTTTGCCACATCTTAACATAGTAACTCGTGCCTGTCTCGTGCCACCCTCAGTCCCCTGGTAGTTTCTCCCTCCTCCCCAGGACTGTGTCCCAACCTGCCCGCACAGGCAGCTGAGTCGGGTGATGCTGGTGAAGATTGAGGATAGAGACTGAGTTGTCCTGGGCTGCTGGAGGCTCCTGTCCTATTGGTCCACGTGTTTTTCTAAAGCTCATGGTGACAAATTGGGCAAAAACGTAGATAATGGATGCTGAAGTCCCTAGGGAGTGCGGTGGGGTGAGGTGGACAGACTGATGAGCACAGTTATTTCACTTCTGTCAAAAGTGGCGTGAGAATTTATCAGACTTTCACAGTTGCAGGTGTAGGTGATGCAGTGGTTAAAATGCTTGTGATCTTTCGTACTTTACGTTCTAGCTCTCAACCAGCGATGCAGGTGTGTGTGTGGAAAAGTTCGAGCACAGGCTGCTGCAAAGATTTTGCCTATAGAGAGCAGGGGTTTTAACAGGAAAGGGGATGGAGAAAAACCAGACAAGTAAATACGTGCGAAGCCTTGTGCACGGGATTGCTCCGCTCGGGCCCCGAGCAGGCAGCAAACGGAGAGTGGAAGTGACAGAATGAGTCTGAGAAATCTAAGCAAAGGTCTGGGGGAGCCTGCCTGTGAAAACTGAAATAACGTGGCTTGAGCAGAGAGGGAAAGCGTGAGCTGCCGAGGAGCTGGCCAGAGCGAGGAGGAGAGGTAGAAGGATCGATCTGGTGAGACTGAAGCGTGTTCTGGGAAGAGGAAAATGTCACTACTGTGTAAGCTGTTTCTTCAAGGCATTTTCCAGGCTTTACTGGAGAACTTTTAAAGGCCTTTTGATTGGAGATCCCAAAAGGGATGATGTGTTCAGGACGCGAAAATGTACATTTAAACAGGAATGAGGGCTTATTTCTGTTTATTTCAGGTCGGGGTCTGAGCTCGGATTTTTTGTGTGCTTACGCTGACAAACTAAACCTTTGCCTGCCCTCAGCCCTGGTTTGTCATTTGGAGCATGACAGAATCCTTGCAAACTGCACGCAAATGCACTTGAGAGAACAGCTTTTTAGCTTTACGGTAGAAAACTAAGATTATGATACATGCCGTAGCGTTGATCTCGTGCCTTCAGTAAAAACTGTTCCCTGGTCCTCTGCTAACTCGTTAGGCTGCTTACAGTAGCTGTGATTTTGCTGCTGTTTGTAACAGGCAAGTTTCATGCTGCTTTTTGAACTGGGATTGAAGTGGGACGATGTAGGTATTTAATGCCAGTAAGAATTCTTCAGTTCAGGTGTTTGTGTGCACGCTGACCCCACCCTGCTATTTAGAAACTGCTGTTATTTGGATATTGACTTGGAAGACTTGTTACCCGCTGAGGATACAGACAGACCTGGTTCTGATAACAACAAAATCGATCAGGAAATATCCCAAAGAGGTAGTGAAAAACAAGGAGATTTTGTTCTGCAGAGCTGCCGGTTGACTACGCTGTGGAAAAGCTGGTATGGTGGTTTATTTCTGACTGTTCTCTTTTCCAGGTTGATCGGGAGCGTGGTAAAATGGTAGAGAGGGAAGGGAGTTTTGTGTGTTTCTGTGGCATGGAGATGGAGTTTGGGGATAAAGCAACAAAGCAAACTCTTTGGATTATGTCTGCGCTTTGGTAGCTGGAGATAATGCTAAGCACAAGCTCAGGAAAAAAGAAAAGAAAAAAATAATACCCACCTCACTTAGAGTTACCTGACCTTGGTAAGAGGCTGCTGCCCAGCATCAGGAGGGGACGTGTGTTGTGCTGGGACTGTAGGTGCACACAGGGATGACTCCCTCATCGTATCGGGTTAGCTCTGTCGGACACTTAAAATGTACTTGACTTCTGAAAACTTCACGTGGGACTTTCTTTCTCTGATACCTTCCAGTTCAAGGAGAATCTGCTGTCGTTTTGTGCATCCATATTCCCACAGCTCTTCTGGAGAAGTAAGCAGCTCTTCTGTCCCCTTGGCCCTTTTTGTCAAGCCTGAAGACCCCCACCCCTGCCAGCTGCTGGAACTACTTCCTTTTTTGGGGTCTCCTGAGTTCTGGCTTTACTTTTGTCACTGCCCTTCATTCCACAGTGTTCTGCTCACAGCTCACCCTATTTTTCCCTTTTTAATTTCTTTTACGGGGGGGGAAGACCCCCACCCCTGCCAGCTGCTGGAACTACTTCCTTTTTTGGGGTCTCCTGAGTTCTGGCTTTACTTTTGTCACTGCCCTTCATTCCACAGTGTTCTGCTCACAGCTCACCCTATTTTTACCTTTTTAATTTCTTTTGGGGGGGGGGGGGGGCGGGGTTGATATTTTTTCGGTTGTTTCTGTGACCACTTTTGCCATCTCTGTCCCCATTCTAGGACCAGCTTCGTGCCTCCTATCATAATCATAATCCTCTTTCCCAATCCAAGTCTGTGCCAAAGACTCGTCCTTTCCTTCCAACTATTGTTTTCCAGAACTGTGTAATCATTTTCTGACAGCGCCGTCACTTGCACCGTCTTCAGTTTAGCAGAGTGTCAGTTCTTGCTGTCCATGGTGAAGTGGTTCAGGAAGGGGTTCGTTTGTCTGGGTCGGTACAGGGAGGAGCGGGCTGTTGGCACCTGGGGAGCGACGTGCGGGCTCTCAGCGGGCCTGTGAAATCCGTTGCACAGCAGCCTCCGGGGTGTTGTGGGGTTGGGGAGCAGCAGCTGATGGCTCAATCTGGCAGATGTCGGGAAAAAGGCAGAGCCCACTCAGCTGCCTAAAGCTGCGGAGGGCAGAGTCGGGGAGGAATGGGGTAACCTGAGGAGAAGTGTTTGCCGAGGATGGGTGGTTCGCTTCAGGGAATTGCCGACTAGTCTTACAGCAAATATTTTAATCTTTTTTTTGTAAATTCCATCATGTCATTGGAGGATTTCCACCATAATTAGTTTCCAAGCTGTCACAAAAGATAAATTAAGTAAGTGACCTTTAATTTAAGTGGTGGCTGTGGTTATACTGTCCCCACCGCCCCCAAGAAGAATACCCTGGCGAGACTGGGCATTCCT
>NW_010409897.1:4665-24099 GCF_000710305.1 Buceros rhinoceros silvestris
ATGTGCTGTTAGGAGAAATGCAGGCTGCCTAAACAGACCTGGGATGAGCAGTCATATCTTTAAATTTCCATATGAACATGCAATTTGTTATCTTTCACTGTTAGCACAAGCACTTATTTTCCAAAAGATTAAAGTCAGTATTACGTAGTCAGCAGGGGATCATAGTCCTAGTTTGAGGCATCCCTGGGACTTGGCAGCCTTGTTCACCCCACCCTCCACACTGCCTGGGTTGATATTTTTTTATGTCGCTGTAAGTGGTTGCTCTTGACATTAAACCACGTGTTTTATTTCATTTTTCAGGCGTTGTCATTGTCAGTTTTGACACCATCAGGGTGCGCTGCCTCCAAGCTGAGTGGTGCTCAGTGTGGTCGTGGTGCTGAAAAGAGTGATTCTGAAAATAGGAGGATCTCACAGTCTGTTTCCACATTTCCTTGTCCCTCCAGGCGGGCTCTTTGCGGCTGTTCCTGAGTGGTTCAGCTGCTTATGCTTTACTGGACCATAGTTTTACTTGCACTAGTGCTGCTGCCGGGAGAAACGCTTGTTCTTGGCCTCATGGCATGCCCTCCTCAGATGCTGGTGAAACTCTGTTAGAAACCAGATTTGTGGGAAGCCAGAAATCAATAAACAAAAATGTTCAAGCTTTAACGCTGATGGGGCTTTCACGGAGCTCACTGTGTGAAGGTGGGAAGTATGCGGAGGGCAGGGCCATTCTTTGGGTGACAGGGATGACTGGAGTAAGTTGAGGTGCTCCCCTGTAGGTAGGGGGGCTCTGTAGACACTTGATGGGTCATGTCTCGCTGTTGGAGCTGCTGTGCCGCCCTCCCTCGTCTCTCTGACTCGCACCGGTAGCAGTGTTTTGTACTCAGATGGTAAACTGCGCCTTGCTCAAAAGCTAGCCATAGTCGGTGTGCAGGCACCGACCGGAGGTGGTGGATGGTGTTCGGTGGATCGGCAGCCTGGGTTGCTGAGCTGCCTGGCAGTTGGGTTGTAGGAGTCTAACACTGATGCGGGGGAAGGTGGGAGAACCACGTAGCTGGGACGGAGGGTGGGTCCGCTATAGACTTAGAGTAAATTTATTTGAGGTGCTGTGGAGCCATTTGTGGGCCTGCACGTGCTTTTATACGAGTACTCTTACGCTGTGGCAAACCTGGCGCCACTCTGAAACCTTGCGCAAAGGATGTGCCTTGCTGTCCTCTGCTGTCTGCCGCGGCCTGAACCTTCAGTGCAGATGGACGGCGAGGATAGGCTCAGGCGCCTCGGAGCCAGTGCTGAGCTCGCTCTGCAGGCAGGGCGCGGTGTCCACACAGACGCTGGAGATGGCTGTGAACTGTCCGGCTGTCCCTTGGTCACCGCCATAAAGTAGCTTAGTCTGTGCAGCCTGCTCTTCCTGTGACGTGATTAACGGTGCCTGGTTTGTACACCTTTGTTAAATTGCGTGAGAAGGCTTTTCTCCGTCAGTCCTCCCCCAGCTCAGGGTGCCGTTTAAGGTTTTCATGATTAGCATGGGTCAGGCCGAGAGAAATCTCTGCTGGCCCTGAGCACTTCTCGGAGATGTGCCTCGGTATCCGTTTCCATTTGGGTTTTGACTCCATTCAACTCATAGTCTGAAGATAATTTCTGACCTCATGACCGAAGCGTGGTTGATTAGCTGTGTGTTACGTGGCCCTTATGTGCTACCACTGCTGGCAGAGGCTCGTCGAGGGCTGAGGCGTGTCTTGCAGCCCGTGTAAATACAGAAACACGGATGTGGCTTTCACTGTGGCGTAGGTGAGGTTTCTGAGAAGAGGCAATATTACAGTTTGGGGGGTTTTTCCTTGTTAATTTGGTGTTGAGATTACAGATACTTTGAATATTTTTTTGTGGTTATTGGTTGTACAGTTGACTGCAGAAGATACGTAGTTAACCACAAGGAAGTAAAGATGTGTCTCCTTTTTTTTTCTTTTTTTTTTCTTTTTCCCCAGAATGGAAAAAAGATGGTTAAATGATAGTGACAGCAAATGAGAGGCAATGAACAAATGAAGTTTCTTCTGTCCTTATGTCTTAGGCTCTCAGGAAAGTAGGCTGTGCGGCTCTTCTCACCGCTTGTCAGACGTCAGGAAATCTACCTGGGAGCTCTCTCGAGGGGCAGATCTTCAGGAAACCGGAGGTCGTGGGTTCTCTTGCTGATGGAGAGGTGTGGGATTGCAGCCATCATCTTAAAGCACAGTTCTCTACAAAAGTCTTGCCCATGGCAGTTGCAGCTGCTTTGTAGAGATGCTATCAGGCAATTTCCCTTTCTGTGCATATCACTGAAAGGCTACAGGAAGACAGCAAACCCCATGTGTTTTAAGAGCAGTGTTTGGGCTTTAGGGTACGAGTGTACATAAATGTGGACTTAGGTTCAAAGAGTAAACTCCGGTTTGGGTTTGGTGGGATCCGCAGGAAGGCAGGTTTGTAAGTTTCTGTTCTGTTTATTTTTAGGGGTATCAGAAGATGCTTCACTGGTGCTACTGCTTCCACAGTGCAAGTTAAGAATGAGATTAATTAACTAACAACCCCTTCCTCACCCTGATCTCCTACAGACTTCCTGTAACCCTTGGAAGACAGGGTCAGGGGAGAAGGGTTGAAAGGCACCATGAAGCTAAAGCAGCGAGTGGTGCTGTTGGCCATCCTCCTTGTCATCTTCATTTTCACAAAAGTTTTCCTCATCGACAACTTGGACACCTCAGCTGCTAACCGGGAGGACCAGCGCGCCTTTCACCGCATGATGGCAAGCCTCCACGTAGACCTGGACCCCCGGCTTGACCACACGTTGCAGTCTCCTTGGGAGATTGCAGCCCAATGGGTGGTGCCCCGGGAAGTGTATCCCGAGGAGACGCCCGAGCTCGGGGCTGTTCTGCACGCCATGACAACAAAGAAAATAATAAAAGCCGATGTGGGATACAAAGGGACACAGCTGAAAGCTTTGCTAATACTTGAAGGAGGACAGAAGGTTGTCTTCAAACCCAAGAGGTAAATATTGCCTTCACTGGCTGAATTAGTAACTCCTTTGCATGTATATTTTTTTTCTCCATGTTGTTGCATTGATGTTTAAGTTACAAATCCACACGTGAAGGGAAAGGCTGTGAGACAGCGTGGAGCCTTGCTGGTCCTCCAGGCAGGTTGCTGTGCCAGCTGTCTCTCAGTCTGTATAGCTTTGGTGCTCGAAACAGCCTGTCTTTAGGCTAAAAGACTAATCGCTGTGTTCACTCCTGGGGGGTGTTGGTTAAACCTGGTGTTTCTGAGCGGTATCTTCCGATGATGGAAATAGAGGTTCTGGCAGTGTGGAGACACGTCTTGCCTGCCCTTTCCCAGTAAGGGTCATGTCAAACTGGCATGAGGGAATGCAGTTCAAGAACAGGGAAGGGGCGGAAGTGGACAGTGGTCTTAAAAGTAGCTCTGTGTGTCTGGTACCGTCTGCAGCCTGTAAAAATGAGTGAGAGCCCCCGAGTTTCCCACATTCTGATAGCGGATACCAGAGGAGCAATGTAAGAACGGGTGGGTAGCAGTACTTCCTTCGTATAATCTCCGTTTACGGTGGTCCACAGGGAAATTTGACATGATTGCACATTTATGAAGTCTTGTGCACGTCTGTAAAGCTTTCTGAACGGTTTGCCTTTGGGGAAAGGGAGAAGACAGACAGATGTAAAAAGTCAGGCAGGTGGGTTTTCTGGGAGCGCACCGCAAATGTAAAGCGTTGTCATCACATCTCTCTCCAAAGGATATCGGATTGAGCAAGCGTGACGCTTTTTCTGTCATGTTAATGAATGGTTAGAGAATGAGGAAAAACTCTGCCCTCACTTCTGGAATTCACAGTCCCATTTTTGTCTGGAGCTTCGCCGTGGGACTGGGCTGGGCTGTGCTTAAACAGCGCGAACCTTTCGCGCAGCAGTCTTGGTGGGATGACAGGCAGGTCTTCCCAGAAGCGCAGTAACAAGCCATGGCATTTCTGTAGTGCTTTCTGTGCAAGTGAGCGCTGTAAAGCGTTTCACCAAGCTTTACATTGCATTCCACGGTGGCACGTCCGTGCAGGCAAACACCGCGACTGTGCTTCATCATGGACACCTGCCCCTGGGAGTGTTTATAGGAGCACGAGACAGTTTACAGGAGCGCTAGACGGTGTGGCCCTAGCCGTGCTGGTGGACCCGTGTTCTGGTTGGCCCAGTTTGGCAGGAGTCTGTCAGATCCTCCTGCTAAAAGCTCCGTACTGTCCTGCACTGGTTCACTCTCATGCGAGCTGCTCGCGGAAACGCCGAAGCATTTCTCTGGCCTGATGAAATGGACTGTTGTCTCACCCTACATCTTCTCTGAGCAGCGTTAAAACATCCCAGTAGAGCACTGTGGCTTCTCTTACGCTGTTGCTGCTACTGCCTGAACCCTGTGTCTGTTGGAAAGGATCCACTTTCCATAATTTGATATATAGATGGAAATGAGAACGTTGGTAATCCCATTTGGCCTGGCTTTGTTGGGAAGTGTATGGCGTAGTGTTGGCTGTGGTACGGTATGGCGTAGTGTTGGCTGTGGTACGGTATGGCGTAGTGTTGGCCGTGGTGCGGCGTGCTTGGGGTTGGCCGTGGTGCGGCGTGCTCATCTGAAGCATGATTCAAATATCATGAATGTCAGACATTTGTGTTTGCCTCAACTATTTAAGTACTGTCTATTAAAAATTAAAAAGGGGGGGAAAAAAGCCCACCACTTCACCAAAATACACCATTGTTGTTGTAATGAGTGTCTAATTTCTATTTCTTGCTGTTCATTATGTCTTTTGTGCACAGGATAAAGGGTCTTTTTATATCCACTATTATCCTCAGGTTCACACTTGCTGATCTTCTAGCTACTAGAGCTGCAGTTGGCATTTCTTCCACAATATCAGATTGTATTTTCCTGTTAATCCACAATCCATTCTAACCCCAAAAGCGTTTGTGGAGTTGCTGCTTTCCAGTATAAATAGCCCCTGTTCTGTAGCTGGGCCTGTGCTCTTTGTTCTTGGATGTGACTTGGCGTGTGGTTGAATTCCAACTCGTTGGTTGGGATGGGCACCGCTTCCCGAGCTCGTGGGGCTGCTGTACGTTACTGACCCTTCCTCCTTACGTACTACTTCAGCAGTCCATAGGCTGTTTAATGTTTTTCCCTCTCCCGTGGGTGATCGTTTCGAAAGTGACCCAGAGGCTGTTTCGCATAGCGCTGTAACCGCAGTTGTTACCCTGAATGGCAAAGTGAGTGGGATTCCTGCGTGAATCACTTTATTTGACTTATTTCAATTACAGATACGCCAGGGATTACGTAGTGGAAGGAGAACCATACGCTGGCTATGACAGACACAACGCAGAAGTGGCAGCCTTTCACCTGGATAGGTACGGAATTACTGGGTTACCTGGTTTTGGTGTCTCTGGGAAACTCTTTTCAGAGTTGGGGAAAAAGGATTTTCTTGAAGAGTACACCTCAGGTGTGAGCTCCTTCTAAAGCATGTTAAAGCCAAAGATAAAAATTAGCTTTGTTTGGGAAACTTAATTTCAAAGATCTGTGCAAGATTCTGAGATTGAAGATTTTTGTGAAAGATTTGAAAAGGAGAACGAGCATGGAACCACTGATACTTCTTATTATGTTGAAGAAAGAGCTTAGCCAAGTCCTGTGGAAGAGTCTGAAATGCAGAACGTATGTGCTGGGTTAATGTCCAGGACACTAAAATCTGAAATCTAATGTCTGGACTAATAATTTAGTCAGTGTATCCTAGAGGAAAACCAGCTATTCGTACATCGGTGGTATTCAGGGACACGCAGGCGGTTCTGTGGACCTGAGCTGGAGGTGCCATTACCAGAAGAAAAGCAAAGTTACAAGATGTACAAAGGATGAGACGCAAAACACACAACGCTGAACGTGCGTAGTTAGGAAATATTCTCGATGGAACTGCACCTCTAAGAGTAAGCGAGCACAGTCTTGGTCTCCTCACTGTAAGAGGACTGTGGTGGCACTCTGAGGAAGATTCCTGAAGATAACTAAAAATGTGAGAAATTCTTACATGCAAAAAAATCTTGGGAAGGGGAGTGGGGCGGGACAAATACAACAAAGCAGAGAAGCTTTGAACTTCAACTGAGGTTTCTCAGTATGTAACGAAGAGGCTCGTTGCTGTGACTGAATTCACGGGTGGTGAAAGGTGTGTTCGCTAGTCCTGAGTCACCTGTGGAACTCAGGGCACAGCCCACAGGAGCTGGTAATTCTCGGGAGGTTCGCTTGTGCAACACCCATTGCTGCCGTTGCAGTCTTGAAGTGGTGGGCCAAAACCAGGGTATTTTAAGACCAAAAAAAAGATGATGTAGCCAGATGTTTGTTGCCTATTTGTGCTTTCAAGAAACATGCAGACTTCAGCTGCCTGCAAAAGCAGGGACTGAATGTTGTGAAGCAGCAGTTCAAAGCCTCTTCCCGTGCCCCTGCCCCTCTGAGCTCTTCCTTGCTCTTTGGTTGTGGGGTGTGCCCGTTTCCCCGGCCGTTCTCCGCTCTTTGTGGGCGTGCAGCTCTGTTCTTCAAGAATACCCAGCAGAAGCCGCCTGCCCGCGTAGCTCTAGCAGGTGCCTCTGTTCTGAACGGTGACGTCAGGTTACACATGTTGTCCGAGGATGCCGTTATTTCAGGAAGGATCTGAATCGTATTGTATGTTCACCACTCATGGGGAGGCTGCAAAAGAAAATAAAATACCGGGTCAGGTTTTCCAGATCTAAGCTCCGCTGATTTTCTTGGAACACCTGCATTTTTTCAAGCTGCACATAACTCTCTATTGGCTCTGGGGTTTGAGGGTTTGTATTGCCCTGTCTTAGAGGTATTTTATGCTTAGGGAAGTGGAATTGAATGCTCACTGAATACCTAAATCCACCTTTTGCAGCTGTTTGAGTGACTCTGCCAGTATCTCTGTGGCATGCAGGTTGTCCCTTTGTCAGAAGGGGCAGTCGCTCTTCAGTCTCTTTCTGAGATGCAAAGACTAGCAGAAGGGCATCAAAGGTACATGAAGGGAGCTGGGGCTGGTGTTGTCCTGGTGTTTGTACTCCTCCTTTAAGCGCCTTTAAAACCACCTTACAAAGACCCGGGTCATTTGTGATCACAGAGCAAAGGCTGCGGCAGACATGGGAGTAGAACCTGGATCTTAGGACTATAAGCGTTACGATTATTCTTCCCACCTCCCTGGTTTTTCCAGATGCTTCAGGCATTCGGTTTTATTCTACCATTCTCTCTTACCGTCTACCCCCTCATGCAAAAACAACCCCTTCTCGATTGTGTGCTTTCAAGTAGAATTGAATTTGGCTTAAATATAACATTTTAATAGATAGCAGTTCCCACCAGTTCTAAACAATCTTTCCAGATGACCAGCCCGGAGGAAGTCCCTATGGTTACTGCTTCAGCCTGTACCAGACGGGCGATGGATGTTTCTGGTATGAGCTCTGATTTCCCACAGTTGGAGCCTGGTGCATCCTGTGTTGCTCTGCTGCAAATGCTTTAATAAAGGGCTGTCGCTGATGGCCTGTAAAGGAAGTTTGACATCCAGGCGCTTCAGAAAATGGAACTTCCTTTTGTTGCCTTGGAGAAGAGAGGAAGTTGCTGCAGGGTTCCAGCTTGACTCTCTGGTCTCAGTCATCTCAATTTCAGATGATAGGGCGGAGGCGGTGGCTTTGTTTGGTTTGTTTTGTTTTAGAACTGCTGTCTGTTGCAAATTCTCATGTCATGCTTTTTCACCCCAAATCAGAATTCTGGGTTTCCGACGAGCTCCGCTGGTGGTTGGCAGGTTTGTGAATCTACGTACAGAGATCAAACCAGTAGCCACAGAGCAACTTCTGGGTACCTTCATGACTGTGGGTAAGTGGATTCCATGGGCTGTGCGGCCCAGTAAAGGAGAACGTGTTTAATGGGGAAAAAGAGCCCTGGGAGTCTGGCACAGGTGCGGAACAGTTAACTGCGATACAGGACGTGGGTACGTCTCTCTCTGTGCCGAGAGAGATCCTGACGCTTGTGTAACCCCAGCTGGCGGGGGAGGAGGACTTGATTTTCCCCACGTAGTTTTTCCTCTGTAAATTCTGTGCGTTCCCTAGTGCTGCTGTTACAGATGGGAATTTTTTTTGAGTGGGAATTTTCTCTCTGCTGTCAGACGTGGTTAGAAAAGTCCATGGTTAGACCTGAAAGGAAAACAAATGGGATTGTAGTTAACGTGAACACAGTGGCGATTTGGGGTAATTTATAGAGCTGATGTGTCGGTTTGTATTAGATGTTGTTTGTGCTGCATCAGAGTCTGCCGATAACAAAATGTGTCAGAACTTCCCTATGGTGTTTGCGGTGATAATGCTGTGAAGGACACTCAACGGGAATTAATGGGGACTCCTACCAGGTGGTCAGTAAGCACCAAGAAATGACTTGTGTTGCAGCTTTAACTCCTTCAGGCTTCCATAAAATACCCAATTATTACTTTTTTTCCCTAACAAGAAGACTCTAGAGATGATTGTGCATTACAGCCGATAAATAGGCTTCTAGTACAAGCACTGTTGGTAGGGGCGCCTGAACTTGCTGGTAACACTTTACAAAGTGTGACTTTCGGATGAGAATAGCTCTGCCTTGCCAGACTCTTTCTGCATTCAGACTTGGCTGCGTCTTATTTCAGCCAAGATAACTAAGCAGTTTTCTAGCAGAAATGCTGACTTGGAAGTATGGCTGTGGAAATTTTTGGTTGCTTAGATTCCTTGGAACTGCCTGTTCTGCAGAGCGTGAACTAAAGACATTGGTGGGTCTGGGAAGAAGGTCGTGATCCCATCAACCTAAATGTGACCGAGTTTCGGAGGTTTAGAAGAAGAGGTAACTCCTGCATCCTCAGTGCAGATTTGCTGGAGTTGCAGCTAGAATCTGAGTTCTGTCTTGTGCGAGACCTGCTGTAGGCTCTGGATAGGAAGAGGCTTGCAGGGCTTTCCATACCAATAAGGGATCTGGTCTGCGTTGCTGAGGGCATCAGAGGTGACCATTAAGCTGTCTGAGTGGAGCAGAGGGAGCAAAAGAGGCAGGTCTGGATGGAGGACTGCGACGGAGTGCTGGCCGGCCAAGGGGCTGTGGTGTGTGAGGATGGAAAGTGAAATCGTGTCTTTCAGTGAGCTGGGCCTGGTCTGGGGAGGATGTTGGATGTAGGGCCGAAGGAGGAAGGGACAGGGAAGCAGTGGAATCACAAGGAAGTCAAACATAGCTGAAGAATGTTTTGGAAGAACATCTCCGAGTGTGGAACTGAAATGAACTTGGCAAGGGTCAAGCGAAGGCAGGTTAGAAGGGGGAAGTGGAAGAGGTTAAGCTAAAAATGTTCATCTTGGCTACGTAGATTAGTTTATGGTAAAGGCTGCAGGGTTTCCTCGACCCTCTCCTGGCAGAGGACACGCATGAAGCTTGTGACAGGTCTGCGTTCCTGGAACATGTAAGGAGGACAGCTTGTTTGTGTTTCCCCTGCTGAGTCGGCTCCAGGAACTGAGACCTGTGGCAGGTGTGGGGGCTCCAGATCCATCCGAGTTCTGCCGAGTTCTTCACTTGTCCCTTTGGGTCAACTCCTTTAAAAAGCGGGAAATCCGACACAGGAAGCGTGAAATTCAAAAAACAAGCAGTGCTAAGGTTACGCGGTTCAGGTCCGAAGGACTAGGAGTGGATCACAAAACCTTTGTGATAGTTCGCTGTTGTATCAACTCCTGGTGTGATAAAAACAGTAGAAAATCTAATTACTCTGTCCTTTGACTGTGGATCTCTAATGCTGCTTTGGGCGAGTAGATGTCTGTTTAATCTCTTTTGAGCCTCTCCCTCTCGGAGACATGAGGTCAAGTGCAGTGGAATCCTGTTGCAGGGAAGTCTCTGATGCAACAATATGCTCCCAAGTTTCAGTTGACATCCCTTGGATTAGGTTCTGATCTTTTGATACCGCTTTTTTTTTTTTTTTTTAAGGTAATAACACTTGCTTCTATGGGAAGTGCTACTACTGCCGGGAAACAGAACCGGCTTGTGCAGACGGGGACATCATGGAGGGGTCAGTGACTCTGTGGCTACCAGATGTCTGGCCTCTTCAGAAACATCGACACCCGTGGGGTAGGACTTACCGCGAAGGCAAACTTGCCAGGTATGAGAATGTGGTCGGGTTTATACGTGATAATTTGTACAAGAATTACCTTTGATATACGGTGGCTAATTAAGGAGCAAGTGTTCTCAAAACCTAGAGTACTGCCAGCAGCTTTCTTGGTACAGCAGCAGAAGTCAAGGAGTCTAGGATGAGATTGAAATTACAAGAAGCAAGAAAGAAATCTTCACTGCTTTCCGCTATACGAGGTGCTGTCCTTTTCCTGCTTCTTGCCCAAAACCGGACTCCACCTGCAGTCACTCCAAGCTCTGAAATCTCTCTTTGGGCAAAGCAAGGCTCTTCTGATGGCCTCTCTGTGGCCCACTGAAACACCGTAGCAGCGTGCTGTTTTCTGCCAGCCCCGACTTCCCGGCCGTGGTAGTTCCAGGAGCTGTGCACCAGTATAACTGGAGTAGGAAGGCACCAGAAGGATCTTTGCTTCAAATACTGTCAGTGTTTGGTGGCCACGCTCAGTGTCTAGAGAGCGCTTTTAGAGAAGAGCAAACATGGGACCTACCAGTCTTGTACAATAAGTGTAAAATGTCTGACTTTTTGGGTTGGAGATGGTTTTGCCCTGACCTGAGCAAATGGTGTTGAGCTTAGCAGATTTTTCTAGGTCTGTTTTCTAGGTCCTGGTCAAGTGATTACAGAGAGATTTTTAGACCTCGATCTAAAAATATCCATTGATTTCCAATGGCAAGGTTGTTCTCAGAAAGAACCTCATCGGAAGGCTTCATTGAGTTGTGTGAAGAGTATTAAACGCACTGATTTATTAAATGTATTCAAGTTTGATTTTCCTTTCCAACGACTCAGAATCAGTTGTACTTAGCTGATGGTGAATCAAAGCAACGAATGGACTGAATTTCTTGGAGGTGTTTCTTTTTTTGAAAGACTGTTTTTCATCACGAGCTGCTTGCGTGCGCAGGAGTTACCCCTCTGACCTGTGCCGGTGGGATACTTGATGCCTTTCAAACTGCCTTGCTTTTGCCTCATCCAGACAGGACCGCGTGGTTCTGTTGTTTTACACCTTGGCATGTTGCACTTTTCACTTTGGGAGCATCAGGAGAATTAATCATTCTAGATGTCGTGCTCTCCTTTTTCCGGGTCTGGTAATTACGGGAAAAAATATCTCTGTCTCTTTTTTTTTTTTTTCCTGGCCTAGCTGCTGCTTCTCTGTCCTGAACTGACCTTTTGAACATAATTCATATAGTCACATCAGTGTACATAATTTTTAATGGATGTATAACAGATAAAATCCCTGACCTTCGAAGTCCTGTGCTAATACAATAAAAATGATCAGAAGTAAATGGTGGAGAAAGGTCTATCGTGAAAGGCTGGGTGGCAAATTAGAAGAGAAAGCGTAGTATAGCTGAAAAATTATTGCGAGGAAATTAAATACCGATCTAAAATAAAATGAGAGAAACTCTTGAGGGAGAGAGGGATAAAAGAAATGTATCCAGTACTCGGAGGAGTTTGTTCTGAGACTTGGATTTGTGCTGGGAGTTGAATGTGAACTGGATGTTGACACAAAAGAAAGAGGGAAGTAGAGGCGGCATTTTAGGAGTGAGAGGAGTTGACAAAACCGAAAGGAGGTGAGTTTTTTGGCCGCTCAGATTTGGCTAGCTGGAGGAAAAGGGGGGATGTTGGGAGCTCCAGAGCTCGAGAAGATGAGGTGGGCTCTGTGCAGTTCGAGTAGTTACCTTCTGCTTTTATGACTCTGCAACTGTGAGCGGGTCTCAGCAAGTCTCTCCAGGTTGCGTACCCTCCGTTTCTGTTTCCAAATCACAGGTGGCTTAAGGCATTTCCAACTTAACTGCTGCTTTGTGTTTCAGTTCCCACATGGAAGATGTTAGAGATGCACTTGTTAGGTTGACAGGTGGAATGGACGTAGACCAGCGATTTGGCTGGTTTGGTGGTGGCTTTGAAAACTGCGAAGAAGAAAACAAGAACACTTAAAATCCTTGGCTTTGGAGAGTAGAGGCATGACGTGTGTTACCAGACCAGAAGTACCTGCCCAGGTTACGTGTAGGAGAGGAGAGAAAAGGGAAACTTGAAATCTTGCCAGTGGAGAAGATGAGATACTCTGACAGGAAAGTAGGGGGGAAAGGGACAATCCGTGAGCGAAGGAGAATGAGCACCTTCGAGGCCCTTCTCCTCAGGACAGCGGAGGTCTTCGGTGACCATGGTGAGGTTAGGGCCATTGGAAAGAGAAAATGAAGAGGCTCTCTGGACAGCGAGGCTGACGGAAGCAGGTCAGGGCACAGCAACAGAGACGCTGCTTGCAGTGCTTGGTCAGGAGGTTAAGGGAGGCAAGTCCTGACAGAAATCTTGCCCTGAGGCAGCCCGAGCACTGCTGAGCGGTGAGGAGGCGAGCTCTGACCTGGTTTTCTGTCGGGGGATGATGATGTGTAACCTTGCACTGAAACTGCAGCTTGCTGCTTACGCCGTGTGTTAACACAGGGTTTCCTCTCAGTAAAACACTTTTCTCTAGCTGGTCGTTCTTTACACAGCCGTAACGGCTGTGCTCACCCCTCCTCTGTGCTCTCACCGGGGCATAGAGGGGCAGCTGTAATCCCGCTGGTGTGCAGCGATGGAGGGAGCCTTGGAGATTTGATTTGGCTTCTCTTGATGGCCGCAGGTGGGAGTATGATGAAAGCTACTGTGATGCTGTGAAGAAGACTTCGCCATATGACTCGGGCCCTCGTCTCCTTGATATCATTGACACCGCCGTCTTTGACTATTTGATTGGGAATGCTGACCGGCATCACTACGAGAGTTTCCAGGACGATGAAGGAGCCAGTATGCTCATCCTCCTGGATAATGCCAAAAGGTGAGGATTAGGGAGATCGCGGTGGCCAGGCAGGGGCAAGTGCAAAGGCACGTGTTTTTCTGCTCTGGATCTCTTCTGTTTTCCTTCTCTCACTAATTTTTTCAATAATACTCCTTGTGCCTACAATCCAAAACTTGCTTTCTTATCAGAAGTTACTCAACAGTCCTTCACAGAACCATCTGGTTGGCAGAGACCTTTCAGATCATCGAGTCCAGCCATTCCCCCTGCACTGCCAGGGCCCCTAAACCATGTTCCTCAGCACCACCTCCACACGGCTTTTAAACCCCTGCAGGGATGGGACTCCACCACCTCCCTGGGCAGCCTGTGCCAAGGCTGCACAACCCTTTCTGGAAAGAAATTCTTCCTGATATCCCACCTGAACCTCCCCTGCTGCAGAACCATCTGGTTGGCAGAGACCTTTCAGATCATCGAGTCCAGCCATTCCCCCTGCACTGCCAGGGCCCCTAAACCATGTTCCTCAGCACCACCTCCACACGGCTTTTAAACCCCTGCAGGGATGGGACTCCACCACCTCCCTGGGCAGCCTGTGCCAACGCTGCACAACTCTCTCTGGAAAGACATTTTTCCTGATTTCTAACTTAAACCTCCCCTGGCGCAACGTGAGGCCATTTCCTCTCATCCGGTCATTTGTCACATGGGAGAAGAGACCGACCCCCACCTCCCCAGAACCTCCTTTCAGGTAGTTGTAAGGAGCAAGAAGGTCTCCCCTGAGCCTCCTTTTCTCCAGACGAAACAGCCCCAGTTCCCACAGCTGCTCCTCATAAGACAAGTTCTCCAAACCCTTCACTAGTTTTGTTGCCCTTTTCTAAACCTGCTCCAGCACCTTCAGAGGCCGCGGTGCTTACTCTGTGTGCTAGGTACTATGACTGCTTTGGGCAAAACCTGACTCAAACTGCAAAACCTCCCAAATTAGCACAGTATGACCTTTTTTCCGCAAGCAGCTTGCAAAGGTTTGCTTGTGCCGCTCCTGCTATCCCCAGAAAAGCCCCTCCCTTCCATGCTTTTAATTAATGGAAGATTAAAAACCTATGATTTATTATTTACCAGTGAGAACCAGCGAGCGCTGTAGTAGAAGCAGGTCTTTTCAAACTGTGTCTCTGAATCATTTGGCATCCGCTGCCTTCTGGGTATGCCTGCTCTGGCTTTAAAAGGCTGAAGGTTTGCAGGGGAGGTAGAACTGATCCTGAGAGCAAGATACGGTGATATCCCGAATGTCGACATGCACCATTGCCAAAACCGAAATGAAGCGTGTAGCAACGGGAAGGAACTGACGAGAAGGTCAGTCCTCCTTGAGCCCACACGGTACCGTGCCGATGTGCTTGAAATGTGGGTTGGTCTGTGTTGTGGTTGGCTAGTATAGGTTAGTTTACAAATCCTCTCGAAGATACCACCTTGTAAAAAAAAAAAACCTGCCATGATTTATTACTTAAGAACAGAGATAACTTACTCCTCTTTCTCGGGCTTTAGTCCAGAGACTATCACTACCATCTGCAGTGGCAGTGAGTTCCCCCTGCCGCCGCTGGACCAGCTCTGACGGTTAGCTCTGGCAGTTCTCTGGCCACGTACGCCGAGCGTACGCACCAGCCGAGACCTCCGGTCTAGACCCGGCCTTGGAAGGCTCTGGGTTACCATTTCTTTCCCCATTTGCCTTTTGTTTAGTGGATTCCTTCCTCCCTTTGTTTCTGATCTGTTTGCAGTGGCAGAGTTGAGTGTTTTGTCCCTGTGCATCAGCCTGTTCAGTAACGCCTTCAGTTACGTCGGCAGGATGCGTTCCGCCTTGGGACTGCTCAATTACTGCTGCTTTCAGATGACTTCAGGTGAATTGGGCAAAAACTCTCTTTGTGTAATGCTCTGGCAAGGTGTTGGGAGGCAGTTGAATGGATTAGTTGCTGGAAGGGAGTCTGGCAGTTGAAGGTCACGCCAGACCTTTCGTTATGGTATGTGCTTATGTCATGAAAACATTTCTGGTGGGGCTTTGCAGGGCCAGAATGAAATTGTTTTCTTGAAAGCCTAAGGCACATTCTTTCAGCTCCTTTGAGATAAGGGATAGGGGGACAGATTTTCATAGAATTATAGAATGTCTGAAGTTGGAAGGGCCCCATAAGGATCATCGAGTCCAACTCCCTGCTCCTTGTAGGACTACCCAGAACTAAGAGCACTGTCCAGACGTTCCTTGGGGCTGTAACTACTTCCCTGCGGAGCCTGTTCCAGTTTTAAAGCTCCCAATAACAGAATTGTTTGAGCAGAGTAATGCCAGACTCCTAGAGAAAGTGATCTTTATAGAAGGGCAAGTTCTATGTTGAGAACACTGGTATGAGCAGAGTGAAACTACTGGGAAAAAAAAAAACAACCCAAACAAACCCAAAAAAGATGGAGCTTGAAATACGGTGAAATCCTTTTGGGAGGCCTTCCTTAGGAGTGTTGAAGTTGGTCACCTTGTTAGCTTGATCTCAGCTGGGCCATCCAGAACTGCGCGTGGCTGCCAGGCTCTGTCCCTGTCCCCATGACCAGCTGCTCCCTTCCCTGCCTCGCAAGAGGAGCTCACTTTGCGAAGGTCTCTGCAGTTCGTTCCTCGGGTGCCTTGGTCTGATACAGAACTAGGTACTTGTTCTTCCGTTGCTTCCGTTCACCTGGTACGTGAGCTGATGCCGTGGAGAGTTACGTCTGTAATTGGTCATGGCCTGTTTAAATTTTAAATGAAATGATTTGATCTTTTGGAGCATGAAATTCCCTCATATTGACTTTTTTTTTAATTCTTTATGAATACGTTGATTTCGAGAACAACTTAGGAGTTCAACTGGTTCACCTGGTTTTAACCTTGCTTTTCAGCTTCGGAAACCCTGCCCTGGATGAAAGAAGCATCTTGGCTCCTCTGTATCAGTGCTGCATGTAAGTGAGGTGCAGGGATGCTCCCTTCAGGTGCAGGATGTTCCCTTCAGTTATGCGATTGGTGTCCTTCAGTTTGCGTTATAATGAAGTTTGAAGCCTTCTGGCAACTCGAACATTGGCTCGGGCGCGTGGTGCTGTACTTCCCTGGGGTGCTGTGCCTGTTGGCTGTGTTGTCACTGCTCAGGAAGCTGTGAGGTATATTTTCGTTAAATGAAGCGGTAGGAAGTGGTCACCGGTTCAGATCAGTCTGTAATCAGTGTGACAGGTGCCTCTGCCGCTGTCTCCATCCAGCTCCTGTCAAATAAAAGTTAATGTCACAGTCTAAGTTCTCCCTGACAGAAGCTGACGTGTCTGGCAACTGAACTATTTCCATTTCCAAATACTCTTTCTAAATAAGGCGGCAGCTCTGCTTAGCGCGCTGCTCTCCGGGTGAAGGTGGCAGGGGGTTGCAGGGTTTTGTCTTCTGGGTTGGCCTGGGGAGCTGTGTTTTGGTTTTACTTTTAGAGGCTGTGACTTGTTGGTTTCTGATTTCCGTGGCAGCTCTTCCACCAGCCCATTGCTACTTCTCACTAACAAATAAGTACCAGGAAGAAAAATACCAATATATCCATTTCCTGCATCTGTTACTTCAAGATAACATTAACTCCTTTAAGCCTTCCAAATTCAGCCTTTAGTTGAGAGTTCTTGAGCCTGTCCCTGGAGGGTTTTGTCTCCCCAAGTTCCCTGGGGCCTGGGAAGGCTGGGAACTCTGCAGCAAGCCTGAGCTCTCACCCCCTGCTTGCAGTGAGCAAGGCTGTGTGCACGCCCCAGCACAGCTGCCCTGCAGGCTGCAGGAGTCCTGCAGAATCCATCTGGAGAACAGTTAAAGCAAATGGTTTCCAAATTCTTTAGTTTTCCTACATTAATTTTAAATGCGTTTTTGATTTCCTGTTTTACGAGGCTCTTCTGGAGTCTTTCTCATCTCGATTCTCCCAAATGCCACCAGAAGAGAAGTGCATCTGTGTAACAGGCTTTGCAGTCGGCTGCTTTTTCAGCTATCCTTTCTCTCGGATTCCAGGCAGATGCCATGGAAGAATTCATATGTGTAAATGTTTTCACTGTCGGTTTCTTACGGCACTTGCCTGTGTTGCTTTGGAGGCCGTCAAAAGCCAAGACTCTAGAGCAGTGGTGTTAAAACACAAAAATTTGGGAGAGAATCCCAAGAGACTTCACAGGACGAGACAGCCTGTGAAAAACATCGATGGCCAGCAAAGCAGAAAAATCACTGTTGTGTTCCCTTTCTTGGAAGTCACCCGGCTTTGGTCCTTCGTGATTGTCCCTCAGTGATGCTCTTCCTGACGTGACATGAGTTTTGTGTCGGAATTAACAGCCAGGCTGTTCATTTTCTTCCCTTTCCCAGTGTGTCTGGGAGGCCTCGGGACTGAAGAACGTGTTCCTGTATAGCATAAGAACTACCTCGCGTTAGATTCTCTCTCCTTCGCCTTCACTTTCCAAGTTTCACTTAGATACTGCGTGTCGTGCAGTTCTGCCTGCCCCCTCCCATCCCCAAACCGCTTTTGCAATAAGGGTTTTCGTGGTGTGACCGGCCCCCTCGGAGGCTGGTGCTGGTGTGGCCGGTGGGACTGCAGCCGGACCGTGGTGTGATGAGGTGTTTGTTTCTTTCTCCTGCAGCATCCGGGTTTCTACCTGGAACAGGCTCAACTACCTGAAGAATGGAGCGCTGAAGTCTGCCTTAAAAACTGCCATGTCGCATGACCCCATCTCGCCAGTGCTTTCTGACCCTCACCTGGACGCCCTCGACCAGCGGCTTCTCAGCATCCTGGCTACAGTGAAGCAGTGCACAGACCAGTTTGGGCCAGATGTCGTGCTGGTGGAAGACAGGATGACGCTGTCTCATTTGTAATGGTAGCGGAACACAGATGAAACTCCTTTTTTAAAAAAACAAACAAACAAAGCGATAGAAAAACAGCACAATCAGTTCGGAACGGCTTTGGCCAAGATGGACTGGAACGAACAGGAGAGCTTCTGAGCCAGAGGAGCAGAGGTGACGCCGGCTCTACCCCTGGGCTGGCAGCAGCGGGAGGTGGAAGCTGGAGCCTTGGGCGACGCGGTGCCCGTAACGGTGTCTCGGCCGCTGTGGGCGTCCATTGCCGGCAGTGGACGTTGCTCAGGATAAAAATGGCTCTTGGCGCTGGTGGAAGTGTGTGGGATGCAGACACTAATTTGTGGACTGAACACAGAGGGGACAAACGGAGAGATGAACAGTACGATCCTCTCCCCTTTTCCCCACGGGTACTCTTGCGAGTCTTTGTCTGATTCAGGGTTGTACGTAATCGGCTGGGAGCTGGTTAGGCATTTTACTGCTTCCTTAGAGAAAGAGGAAGTGGTGAATGTTAGACTGAAGAGTTGTGCCACCCCTTCAGGAGCGGGATGTTCTTCTGAATGCCGTTAGGTGTGGGAGAGGGGACCTCTGCTGCTCGGTTGTCTTTTTCTTGATAAAAGGCTGGGAAAGGGGTTTGCCTCATGTGATAACGCTTCAGTGTTTTCACTGAAGCCCTGTCAAAAATTTATCCACAGGGTTGGAGATTTAGGGGAGGACAGGGTGGTTATACAGCACTTGGTAATTAAGGGGTTAAAGTAAGTTTCCACGTGTCCCGTCACTGTTTTCCGTTTATAAGGAATCTGGCCAGGCCTGAGTAGAGAGAATGATCTGCACAGTCCTGTGTCCATGTGAACCCAACTGTCAATGCGTTGTAGCCGAGGAGGAGGACACGGCCCGTTCAGCGAGGAGGTCGTGCCCCGTTTAGCGTGTGGAATCGGGGTGCGTTGCGCTGGAGCTGCGCTGGTGGACTTGCCCAGTAACCGAGAGCTGTGGGCAAGACCCCGCAGAGCAGAGAGAACCCTGAGCTGTGCTCGCTCTTCTTCATCGTGTGCGGAGAGAGCTTCCTGCTGCTCGACGTTGTAACCGTGGCTCGGTGCTGCTGTTCTGGGGCACCCGCAGTTTTTCAGCCCCGCTGCCTTGCGGCTGAGCTCTGAGGCTGTGGGTGCTTCCAGTAAGATTCCTGCCTTCCCCGGCTGCCTCCCGCAACCCCCGCTGTGACGCGCAGACTGGGGTGGTCATCCTGGGGTCCTCGCTCCTGAAGGTTTTGCTGTAGATAGAGGAGGGTTGGTGTAAGTTGCTTTTCCGGGCAGACTTGTAGCCCTCGTTTCTGCGCTGACCCTGCCACCCCTCAGCACTGCGCCAGCCTGCGCTGCGGACGAGCTGCTGGCCACAAAACCTGTCACGCTTGCGGCGGGTCTGGATCTGCGTCTCCAGAAAGGAAGCGGCTCTGTCAGTACGTTTCCCAATTTCACAGCTCTGCATCGATTGTGAGTGCAGACAGCGGGGGCCTCAGAAGTAAGGAAAGAGCTCCCTTCCCGAAGCGATTAATGTGGTGTTGGACTTGTGAGCAGCGGCAGCAAAATGTCAGTCTAAGACCTTTTCCCGGTCACGTGGCGGGCAGACGAAGGGCTGTTTCTTGTTCTGGCACCTGCTGCCGTGCCTGATCAGAGGGGTGCTGGC
>NW_010409897.1:24222-24513 GCF_000710305.1 Buceros rhinoceros silvestris
TTTTAGAAATGCAGCCGTATTTCGTGGAATTCTTCTTGTCATTGTACGAGCGGGGTACTTTGAAAGCAGGATGCGACTCTTTACCTGAAATTGATCTTTATGGTGTTCTAGATCTCTTCTGGACTTGACCACAGCGCAGACCGGCCCCAGAGTCAGGGTGGGGTCTGAGTTACTGGTTGGTGTTGCAGCCAGCTCGTAGGACACCGGCGTTAAGCTAGCGCCTCTCTATTGCTGTACTTGATAAGACAACGCCTGCTTTAAAAACCGTGGTCCTGCCGCCAGGCTAACCCC
>NW_010409898.1:0-719 GCF_000710305.1 Buceros rhinoceros silvestris
GGGTCTGGTAAGCACTGGGGCTGCATCTGCTGCCCCAATGGTTCTGCAGGCTTGGGGCACATCCCTCCTAGGAGATGGGACTTGCTTGTCCCTTCCAGCCCAAGAGCTGTTGTGCTCTGGGCTTGCCTGCCATCTGCTGCATCACTCTGGGGCAACATTTTCTTACCACAGAATCAGAGTCCTTTAAGTTGGAAAAGACATTTAAGACTTGCTTGGAGTTTGTAAAAATCAGTATTTTGTCTTATCATTATTTGCACCAGAGGTCCCCACCTCAGGAGGACGGGGGGGTCAGATTGTGTTTCAGGAGGCCCAAGAGAAGGGAGCTGCCATATAAGCTGAGCAGGGGTGTCAGCGACTGAAAAAAAATTGCTGATCCGTCAACATCGCTAAAACCAGGAAAAACCGACGATCGCACTGTCTGCACATTTCGAATCATGCAGTGGCCTAAAGACGGACAAAACCGAGATCAGACTGTCTGAACATTTGCAGTTTGTGGTTTGAGTCATGTGATGGTCTCGGCATCGTTAAAGATGGAAAAAAACAGAATCAGACTCCATGCAAAGTCACGCAGTGGTGACAGCATCACTAGAGCCAGAATCGAACCCCACGTCGGATCACAAGGTGCTGACCACATCGTTATTCCACAGATAACATCCTCCTGCTCTAACATGTGTCCTGATGTGGTAACAATGGAAGGACAAGTCTAGGGGACGCACCCC
>NW_010409898.1:1141-7912 GCF_000710305.1 Buceros rhinoceros silvestris
CCAAAAGGTCCTTGGCGCAAGCACTGAGGGAGGAACTTATGCAAAAGACCTCAAGAATCCCTGCCTAAAGACCAAAAAAAGGGGGGAACACGGAACAATAAAAAGTGTCACCACACTACCCATGTTGAGACGTCTCCCCCCACCCACTCTGCCAGACGGACTTTCGGGACGCCAATTCCCCGTGGGGGGTATATATCTCTTTCTCTCCCTATATACCTTTCTTCCTCTTTCTGTCCCTTCTTCCCCCTCTTCTCCCCCCGCTTTCCCTTCACTACCGTTTGACGTGTGAATGAAATAAAGAGCCATAAATATGTGTTTGACACCGCTGTGTCTTAATTCTGGATCCGAGAACTCGTACCTATCACAACCGGACTTTCACCAGTTTGTGACAAGGGGCCACTCAACCCAAAGCACCCTGGGGAAGGGGAAGGCATTAATGAGCACCAACTTTTTGACTTTGCTGTAATGAGTACAGCTGTAAAAGAATTTAAAAATTAAGGGAGAAATTTCCCTCTTCAAAATTAAAGCAGAGCTATAGATGGAAAGACAACACTTGTTGCTGGAGATAAGAGAAACCTGGACTTTTCAACAGCAGCATTAATTCTGAGGTTATGATGAATAAACACCTATTTTCTTCTACCAGTCTTTGGCTGTGAGCACTACAGAAGTACAAACGTACATTACACATCTCCACACTCAAAGTTGTTTGCGTAGTGTTTCTTCTTATTCCTGTGGCATCACAAACCACAGCAACATGTTAGACAGATTCACAAGGACCAACCCCAGCTGCAGAGAAATGCTGAAGTGTTAAATGTGCTTCTTACGTGTCAGGTACCAAACACAGGATTCTCCACTCATCCAGCACAATTTAAGGAGAAAAACTGCACACCACACCATTAACTTCCTACCGAATGCAAAAGACGAGATGGACTTATGCTTGACTGTTTTATTTTCCCCTCCATAAGTTAGGAAAATATCATTCAAAAAGGAATTCAAAATAAGCTGTTGTACAACATGTGTTCAACTTACAAACACATAAATCTCTGGCAGAGTACAAACCAGTATTAACACAGCAGGAGTTTTATTTACATCAACAGTAGGGAGAATTCACCTTCTTGCACGAACACTTCAGTCTCTTCTTTCAGAAGGGCCGAGCTTCTGAACAGCTATTTGTTTTGAAGGTATAAATTTTAATCAAACCTTCAAACACTAGCAACTTATCAAATGTGCACTCAGGAAACACAATGTACAATTGCAAACTAAATTAAAATGTGTAAAAAATAAAAATAACTTAAGAGTGACACTGCTTATTTACAGTCTCTTTCAAACTCATTTTGGTCATCATTTCTTTTTCTCTTTTTACTGATCTAGATTATTTCATGGCTCAGGAGAGGCAGGGAATACCTTGCAAGTTAGAATTCAGCTCAGGCCTGATCCTGCAAGGTTAAAGTGAAGGTGAGGAGAGCTGTCCAGATGCTGACCCTGCATGTTTAGACTTGGCCTCCTAGGCCACCTAAGTAGCTAAAGCAGTACTTTGGTGCAGACACTACTCTCTTTAGCACAGGCCTTTGCAGCATATCAATCTGTTCAGGCAAGTCAGCGGTTGCTATTTTGTGCTCAATCACTGTCATATTCTTCTATTTTTAATTCATCTTCTTCCATGATTGCTTGAGCTGCAACAGGCTGAGGCTGACTGCTTGGTAGTTCGCTTCCACTGCACTGGCTAGAAGAGAGAGGAAACCCGTCTGGTTCATTCTCACTCGCCGTGTTTTTCTCCATCCGTGCAGCCATCTCCATAGCAGACACATCAGCACAGTCCCCCTCACAGCCAACAAACAAGTCTGGCATCCCAGGATCTTTATCGGTAAGCGTTTCCAGCTTTAACCTGTAAAATTATCATTGCAACAGTAAGTTACCATGAAAATGATCTGCTTTCTCACACAGAAGCTGCCAGAGAAAAGACTGTCCATGCCCCACAGTGGTCACCCTTCTTCCCTGGTGCTTAACGGCTTTTTTGTTTTCTGGCAGTAACACCCTCTGTCAATCAAGTTCATTCGATCTGTCCACGTTCTGTGCTTACATCACTGCCTTTGGAATTAGCTTCTACTGCTCTGTGTCCATCTTCCAGGTAGAGGTACTGGTGCCCCAAACTCAAGAGCGCAGCACTTACACCACAGCCTGCTCAAGACACAGGCATTTCTCTCAGGAAAGGATGGCCGACACCCCAGCCACAGCGTGCTGGGTGTGTACCAGAGCGTGTGTACCAGAGCGTGCTCCCGCTCTGTCACTCCCCAGCACCCACTGTCGCTTGAAGGGTCTTTCTTGTAGTGACAGTGGTTTTGCTGAGCTTTCCTCATGCACGTGAACTGCTAACAAATATGTTACTGACAACAGCCCACAGTACATTAGACCCTTTCCAAGCAAAAGCAAAGTCCTTTAGGGCAGAAAGCAATTTAAATTGAAAAAAAAAAAAAAAAGAGGAGTGAAAAGGAAATCTTTGTATAATTTCTTTTACTATTTAGACTTCTCGATCTTTCTAGCCTCTCTGTATCAGTATGTTAACAATGCCCTTTATTACCTTTTCCACTTTACATGGGAATACTAAAAACTGACACAGGTACTAACAAAAAATCATTCTGACACCAATTCCAGCTGATTAAAAACCATGCACTCCCCTTGATGCCAGTTTTCTTACTGCAGTATAATGGAAAACAAATAAAATATTCTTATTTCCATTGAAACAGCTGTGCATAAGTTATGTAAAAGACTGCTTAACCACACAAATAATTTTCAGTCAGGATTCCTAAAGAAAGCAACTGCTTATACTAAAATACCTACATGTCTCTATACTTCCTTTCCAAAGAACGGTAAACTAATGACAAAGAATTACCGTGTTTTCAGCAGAAAGTTACCCCTCAGGTAAATCTCACACCATTACACTTTCTTACATCTCTCCCTAAACTGCAGAACATTCTAAACTTCCAGATTAAGGTTTTGTGTCATGACAAACAATAGGCACAGTGCACTACATGCTTTGCATCACTCAGTTTTATTCTTATCTAAATATTTTTCATTTTAAAAAAAATATTCCAGTCACACACTGGAGAAACACAGATACATCTAGGACAGAGGTAGTACTTGATACAATGGGAAAAAAAGCTGAACAGGGATTAAAAGCAAGACTACAGTAAAAATGTTGCTACTAACATTGTAGTGCTAAATAGATTTGAACTAGAAAAAGTTTTAACAATCAAAACATAAAACTACCATGCAGCAAGTGGGAGAAAATGTCTCATCACAGATGTATATTGAAGATGTTTCTCTATGAAAGGGATCTTTTCCTAAATATATTAAGAAAGAAAGAAAGTCTTACTTTCTTTAAGAAAAGACAGATCTCAAGTTTACCTCCCAAAATGTCTCTTCAGCGGCAGCCTCCCAACGTCTTGGATAAAAGCAATCTGAGCTACGGACAAAGAATCACTGGTATCACATTGGGTAGACCATAATGCACATACAATTAAACACAGGGGAAAATAAGTAGTACGTGTGTGTTTAGTCAAGTTTTCCTGTACATATTTGCAGTATGTTGGATATCAAAACACTGTGAGTGCTTGTACATACTCTTTTTTCCCCCATGCTGTTTACCACACTACAGTCACAGCTTTACAGATTACATACACATAATAAATATCCCTGACACTCATCCTCTGAATACTCATGATGTAGCCTACAAAACGAATTAACCCAGATGTCGAGGTCTTACTTCAGACATGAAGCTTTTTATCAGAGGTAATTAACAGCATAAGAGACCCAGCTGTCTAAGCAATGATTTTTGGATTATGTACCGTACAAAGTAAACTTTGTCCACACGAGCTATGCTATGGGATTATCTCAGGCTACACGTTCTTTTAACACACTTCAAAGTAGGATTTAGTTTACTTTATCTGGGAAAGGCTTTTTAAAGCCTTTTAAAACTGTTGATGTAACTGGAAAAGGATCAGTAAGCATCAAAGATCTAGTCAATACAGCCTACTAGGTTTCCAAAAGCCTTCTCTCCAAATCCTCTAGCAGATTTAACAGGAGCTGTAAGCCTAAGAGAACAACTTAATTAGTAAAGTTTGATAAATAATGGGGAGTGGGTAAGAGGCAATAGTTAACTCTTGCAATGGAAAGAAGTTGCCAAAACAGGTCTGCAGAGATCTGTGCTGGGGCCTGAGCTATCTGGTAAATTCCTAAAGGTTACCCTGCCAAACAAGGGGCTGAAGAGTGAGATAAGTGAGTTTACCAATACCACCCAGTTAGAAAAGCTAGTAAGGATGTGCGCAGACAGAAAAACTGGGCAAGCACCTGAAAAGACAGAGTGAAATGGCAACATGATGAAATTCAAGAGTACAGGGATACCAGAAACCCATGCAGTAAAAAAGGGGGAAAATTATTTCAAGCACTTGAGGTGAGGATCCCACCTCACAAATATATGAAACATCGTATATGCCTCAATCCTGCCTAGAGAGATTCTTACTTTAATTCCTTTAGTTACCTAGTTTCAGAAGTGTTCTTGATGTTGTTTCAAATCTCACAGGACAGCTTTAATTTTGGCTGTTACTAGAAACATTTTCAAGTATTAGCTATATGCATCTACCACAAGCTTTATTTTTTTTTTTTAACTGAGGCAAAAGCACAGACAGTATTGACATTTTGGGTTACAAAGCTTTCCAGTATGCTTTAGTTACAAAAGAGTCCAAGATCAAGAGCTGCACCGATCTCTTACCTTGGTTTCTCATTGGGTTTGCTAACATAGCAAGATAAGGCAATAACTCTGTCTGAAGACACTCTGGTGGCAAGCAAAAGCTTGAAAAAAGAGATTTTGCAGCAAGGCAATTTTCTTGATACTATAAGGGTTGGGGGAAAAAGAAAAACAAGCAAAAAACTTGGTAAATCATTACTAATGTAGATATTCTGTACCATAAACGACAGGTTTTATTTTTGCCCGCTGGACGATTATACACAAGCTACTGGAAAACAAGACCAGAAGAAAAGATAAGCAGTTAAGAGTTAACATATACAGATCACAAAAAAAGTAAATTCCTTCATTTTTGCCTTTTGCTAGGCATTAAAATTTCCAGAACACATTTATCCCTTGAACATAGAATTCCCCCCCTTGCAGGACAGTTTTTTTGCAAGATACAGCAAAAGAAGTATTAATTCAATTGTTAAAAAATTGTCGAGAGCTTGGGAAACACATGAATGAGCTATTTCTGATAAATGCATAAAATGTCACAGCAGTAATTTGTTAAACCTACACAACAGTTTAATGTGATTTAAACTGCACAAAAACTTACATTTACTTTCAGGAACACTTTAGAGTATTTCAACAATAGTAATCATGTCTCCACCAATTCAGGATTAAGATGCCATATGCCAGCAGCATGCCAATTTGGACATAGGAATCAGACTTTGTCAGAGGCCTCCAATTTATTTTTCCATTAAAGGGATAATGCAAATGTAACTATTTAAGCAAGTGTTTTTCAGAAGTAGCTCGTATCAAAAAAATTAAGTACTTACCTTTTTATTGATAAAGAGCCACTGGGGTTTATGCAAAGGCCGGAATCCCAGCCCTCCTTGGTGGTGGGCAAAGGCTCTGGACGTATTTGAATGTATCACCCCTCGGGTAGCCACAGATGCACTGTATTTTTCCATCTCAAGCCGCGTCTAAGAGAGAAATTGGGCACTGAGCTCAAGGTCTCTGTACAGTGTGTCTCGTTTGATCTAAAAAATGCTCTGTAATTGCAGTGACACAACACACCCAGAATATGTTTTCATTACTGCAAAACTTCTCTCAAAGCAGCTGAATGAAAAATCTAGTTCAACTATTTCAGGGAAAAGGCATACAGCTTTAACATTTTTAGCTTGAATTTGTTCTACTTAAAAATACTTTGTAGAATATTTTACAAACGCTATAACCCACTATAATGAAATACTGACAGAAGCTGGAGGACAAACGGTTGGACATGCCCCTCTTATGTAGATGATTACTTTAGCGTTCATTAACAATTCACTGTCACCTATACTGTAAGTTTGAAGTGATACAGCTTGATTTTTATTGACCTGTAAGAAAATTGCTTTCTACCATTCGTAAAGACTTAAGAGAAAAATTTAGAAGCTCAGTGCCAGCGTATCAAAAAAAGTATCTGTGTATAAAAAGATGACACTTACACTCCAATTACTACAGAAGACATCGGCAGTGCTGAAATATTCACTGGCTCTCACTACATCGTCTATATCAGAAAAAAAGTCCACATAGTTCTGGTGAAGGTATAAATTAAACATGCTTCCAGACATATGCGATTTTTCCACAATATCCTATTAGGAAAAGAAAAAGTTCTGGTTTTCCACAGTGAATAAGGAAAAGCTATAGTAAGTAGCTAAGTAAATAGCTAAGTAAATGCGATAAAAGTTATGGTACATTTAGGCGGTTAGGGAGCTGGCACAGGGATCTAGGAAGTAACGCTTAAATACAAAAGGGAGGTTGGTTTGCTCCCAGAGAAGGCTAATGGTGGGGATGGAAGGGCAGAAGCCATTGCACTCTTCAACTCTCTTAAGGGTGGCAACAGAAAGGTGAACTGGGATCCCTCTTGGCAATGCACAGCAAAAGGATGAGAGGTAACAATCACAGGCTGCAGTGAGGGGAAGTCCACCTTCCACCACAACTCCTTCAGTGAGGTGAGAACCTCTGTCCCTGGAGATACTCAAAACTTGACAGATCAAGAGCGG
>NW_010409898.1:7995-18266 GCF_000710305.1 Buceros rhinoceros silvestris
GAGCGGTTTCCTTTCTTTTTTTTTTTCCAAACCAAACTGGAATCAAGTAGCTATTGCAGATGTACCTCAGGCTGAATAAGCAAGGTGTCTCGACGGTATTCTGATAAGTGAGCAGGCAGCTGAGGAAATTCTGATTCTGACATTGGTTCTCCTGCAAAGAATTGTACAAGCTGTAGGTTTTTTTGAGTATCAGAAACGTTCTTGCATTTCTGCACATAATCAGAAAAGCCAGAAGAAAAAGACACACGTTTCAAATTAAATATTCAAAATTACAATAAAAATTAGATAGGAGCAAGAACAGAGATGCTTAATTGCATGAGTCACAGTTTTCACATATATTGAGCCCCATTTTTAGCACTGTCAACTCTACGAGCAACTGGACTATACCATTTTCAGTTCCCAGAAAGCTTCTGATGCAGGCAAAAATACTTAATTACGTAGTCAATATTACATAGTTAACACCACATAGTTAGTTATATTACACTTCAGATAACAAATTTCATCTAATTATTTTCATATTCTCTCATCTCACTATTTTGGAATTGATATTGTGAATTATTACCAAAATGTGGACAGCCACTGGCATCATGGATCCTGATTTAGTTGAGTACAGATGGTGCCAGTTTAGGAAGTACCAAATGCTTATGAATTATTAGTTTTTAAATGTTAAAAAAGCACACACAGGGAGCAGATGGGTTCTGTAAATTTACAGAACCTGAGTGTATAAAAAGTAGAACTTTCAGTAGCAATAAGGTGGAAAGCACTTTGGAGAGGTGGAGACAAAGTATGACAGAGAAACAGAAGAGGTTTTCAGTCAGAAAGCAGAGAACACACATTTATGTAAGAGGGAAACAAAGCTGAGGTAAAAAGTAGGCAGGAAAAGACAGCAGATACACAAATAAGGGAGGCAGTAGCTATGGGCTGCAGGACTCTTCTGTAACCTTTAGGAATACAGCGGAGTACAGAACATAACTGTACAACAGTGTGTAATTCTGCACAAAAGCAAAAGTTGCTTTTGTAAAAACCAACAAACGAGCTGGCTCTCTAGAAAGCTTTGTGTGCCTGACAGCACATCAACATAATGCAAATAGAGTTACGTAATTTTATTACACACACGCAGAATGTCTTAATGAAATGTTTATTTACCTAAGCTAACACAAACTTTTATTCCTGTTTTTATACTGTTATCAATAACCAAACATGCAAATTAGAGGACACCCTCAGCCTTACTTTAGCAAACCTAGCTATTAGCAGCTGACAGGCTTTGTCCATTGAAAGGAAGAATAAGTGAAAGTTTTCTTACTTTTGCAGTAAATTATTTTTCCCAAAGCATGGAAAAGAAAGATGGAAGCATCTTTGCCACCAATAGCTTGTACCTCCTGGTCTTCTGAAGTATCAGATTTGCTTTTCTTTCTTACTTTAGATACTGATGATGATGATTCACATTTTAGTGTGGAGCTCCTTTTCTTCTCTGTCCAAAACTCTTTCTCCAATGAGCAGTCTATCAAGAAAAACAAAAATGCCATCAGAATAATGTGCATGAATCCAAGAAACTTTTCTATTACACTGCTACTGCTAACGTTCTAAACAAACGAACAAAACTGGAGGAGAAAAGGTTACATAAATAGGGGCACTAAGAGAAAACTCATTTATTAGGAAGAAAACCCAGTGACCTAAACCAGCATGCTTCACTATGCTTCTGTCCACAAGGCACAACTAAGGTGCCAAGTTATTTTTTAAATAATAAGTATTTGTGTTTAGAAAAAGCTAGCATTCTTGCTTTTTCATTCTAGTTCTGAAGCATCGCCAAATTGCCTTGCTTGAAAATTTCTTCTTTATAAAGTACAAGTGTAAATACATGTAAATTTCAGTTACATTCCGTTCACTTATCAATCTACCTTCTCTTCAACACGATCTGTATATCCTCACTGAAACATAAAGCAAAAAGAAAACCTTTCATTTAGGTGATTCTTCCAGAGCCTACTCATTTTCACAATGTTTTGAGCTTCAAGGAAACTCTTCTTCTGCTCTAATTTGAAACTCAAACATTTTCACCCACAATTTGATTTAGCAGCAGGTGAAGGTTCCTTACTGAGCTAAGCGAACTTATCCCTTAAGTATCTGTCTTTTCTCCCACGATTGCCATGGATCCATTTTACCTGTTAATACTACTACAAAGTTTGTGTGTCACTTGTGTTTACACATACAAACAAGTGAAGAAGGAAATTATATATATGTAAAAAATCATACTCCTCAACAAGGAGGTGAGAGAGTCTCCAAAATTTACAAAGTATCACCGGCTGCCAGTCATTCGCCTGACCGAAATACCAGGACAACTAAAGAATTTCTATTCAACGTGAAGGCAGCTCTTTTCAATCTGTTAGAGAAAAAGGGAGAAGAGAACGTTCAGTGCGGCATTACTTGAGTACGTGACTCAGATTTCATGGCTGTCAAGCCATATGCCTTTGTTTTGTTGCCAGTTCTTTTTATAACTCTCCTGTTTTTACATTACCAAGGTAATTTATTAAAAATTACACAAATCGGTGATTCTAAGACTATTTAAATTTTCTAGAGTATGTAGAAACTACTTAGCACCCAGCAGTGAGCTACCACAAACTTTTCTCAGGTATCACCAACCTACCATTTATTAACTTAATGGCATTATCCTCAAAATGGTTTTATTAAGAGGAATTTTATATTTTTCTGATTAACACAGGACAATACACACTTAGTATACTAGAATTCAACATCAGAACAATTTAGTTTCCATGCCTGCAAGCTAATCCTAGATATCTGACTCTCTCCCTCATGTAATTTAATAAACACAGCTAAGTTAACTTCAGTACACTCTAAACCTCACGCCACAAGACTCCCTATTACAACAAGGACTTGAACCAACATTTTACCCTGCATTCCATGAGCACATTTTCTCTTTACAAGGTAGATGGGAGAGAAAATTAGTAAAAGCGACAGGATCATTGCTAGCTTTAAGACATACAGCAGAGGACAACTGTTGAATTCACTTCCTTATTTCTAGGTTGAAGGTAAATACTGGCACCATCTAACGGTTCTTAGCATGAACTGCACAGGCCAGAGTACTGCTTTTAGAAATAACCGATTATGTAGCTCGCACACATCGGTTTCCTAACAATTCCTGACTTCCAATGATTATAAAAGACATGACAGTAAGGGTTCCATTTTCTTTCAATGCTGGAACACTTGAAATAATCCCAAACTAAGACTGATTTGAGCATTGTCCAACCAAGTTCTTTAAAGACTACTAAAACACTAGAATTCAAGTCATTCCACGATACACTTGATAACTTCATAGTAGGTCATGCCACCTCACAGCTTTTCCATTCACCAACAGCTGCAGGAACTCCAAAGCAAAATCAATCATTACAGAAATGCTGTATACAAAGTCAATGGGCTACTTCAGAAACACTTTAAAGGGTAGAGATAAGGATATGGAGAAATATAAGGAATCGAGCAACAAAAATATCCCTTTCAAATTAACATTGCATCAGCTATGAACAGTAAATACACACCAACAGCAAAGCTATCAAGAAGAAGAGGGCATTTTATTAAATTACATGAATGCATATGTAGCAGACGTTACTCAGGTTTAAGACTATATGTAATAGTCATGAAACGCAATATTTTCAACTTAAAAAAACCAAACCAAACAAACCCAAAACACAAACCCCAAAGCTTAGTGCCTTTTATTCCTGTTCCAGAACAGCATGTCACAAATCTTTTGCACAGTCTACCTCGCTGTGCTGCAACAGTGAACAGAACACCTTTACAGCAGATATGGTCAAAACATCACTCACTTCATAAAATCGTGGGTATTTACCTTTCATAGAAGAAAACTGAAGACTGTTTATTGCACTTCTTATATCACCTGAACAACCTCTGCAAAGCAACTCCAGGTAACTTCTATCAAGAGCATAATTCTTTTCTCTGTTCTAAAAGGAAAACCAACATTAATAGTAAGAAAAAAGTAGGAAAAGGAGTATTGGAATATTATTCTGGCTGTGAGGGCTCACCTCTAATACACACCATAAACCGACTACATGATCAATCACCACGTGCTCAACCTACGTGTAACTGCTAATTTTAAAACATTTTATCCATTTAAGCACGTTGCCACACTTTCTATTGCAATATTAAAAAGAATAATTCACATAAATCTTTGCAAGATGTCACTCAATATTAGACTTGGTTGTAATCAAGTCAGTTTAGGAATAATACAAGATTTAGGATCATGATCTCTTCTGGTCTTGCTGATACGATGCAAATTACTTCTGTTCTTATAATTTGTTTCATAGTTTCTGTAATAGGCAGAGAAATTTTCAGAACTAACTTGGAAGACTTAGCTCCACTAATCTTAAAAACAAGACATCTTACCAGTTTATCCCAGTTTTCTGTTGGAGAGGATTGGTGGGGGTTTTTTTGGGGGGTGTGGGGCTCTGCTATCAAAGATCAAAGAAATACAGTACAAATATATACAACATAATTCAGATAGATGAGTCTGAAATCCTTCGGTCCTAGCACTGCAGAGAAGTTACCAGTTTTGACAACTTACCATACTAGCTTCTGTTGCAGCTATTCGATTAAGAACTTTCATCATATTTGTTGGTGCAACAGGCTTGAAACTGTTGAATTTCATTTAAAAAAAATTAATTAGTTTCTGACTTCTCATTTATTTCAATCAAGTTTTAATGAGACAGAAGATCTTACCTAATACCAGATATACACAATTCCTCTAGAATTTCCGTCGGGAATAGTAATCTCTGGTTGCTGTCTCCACTGAAGTTATCCGAGATTATAAACACCAGAGGACACCTACTTGTACGAACAAATTTCCTATATAAAGAAGTAAGTATAATGAGAATCAAACTCCAGTCCACTGCAAGTGGCTAAACCTAATCATTAAAAACTCATTTGCAACTGACCTGAGAATTTCATGTAGACTGCTTGGGTCTCGAAAGAACTGGTTAGGTATGTCCTATTCAAAACAAACGAACTGCTGTCAGTACATTCAGATGTAAATATTCTTTCCCACAGGCTGACTGTTATGGCACACTATGTTGTACACATTTTTTTCTTCCTAGCTAGCTTTGTTTCAACTAAATTTGAATGCGGCTAATAGTGAAGATAACCAAGGCGGAGCGGGGCGGGGGGGGAGGTGCAGGGAGGGGAAGGGCATATTTCTTTCTTCTATTACGGGAAAAAATTATCTAAAAAGAAACATTTTCTTTCTGTCCCTCTTTCCCAGGAGACAGCCTTGGGTGATTACACTGTCTGTGAGACAGAGTTTTACTCGGAGGATAAGCACTCAAGGTAGAAGCTCCAGTGTGCAAGAGGATTTACTACTTGAGAGGACGTATACAAAAGCAACTCTATGAAGAGAGGTCACAGAAAATTGTGCTTCCTAAACTCTACAGTGTATCACATTACTTAACTAGAATTTTTATGTCACCTACTCTTTTTCTTGAAAGTGTACAGACAATTTGACTATCATCATTTATAAAATTCCTGTCAGAATAAAATGAAAAGCTGAGAAAGAAAATTGAATATTGAAACACGCTCCTGAATAAGTAAGAATAAAGTCTTCTCCTGCACGGCCTGTTTCAGCTCAAACCCTCAGAGTTCACATCTCTGCACTAAATAACCCCACCCACACCACAAGACCAAGGACTGCCGAATTCCCAATCTTTCTGATTGTGTTAATTCTCATGCATCTTCTATGCTCTCCTGTATACTTAAGTAACAAGAACAGCAGTTTTTTCCTCCCTTCCTGTTTATACTTATGTATTTCTAGAAAGCTAAACATACAGAAACATGGGTATGATTTTTCAATAGTTCTGATCTATTTTTTGATACTCTATTAGTTATTTCTGTACATAAACTAGTCTCCAATTTCTGCCTGTTACTAGCTTATATAGCTTAGGTAGAACTTGGTTCTAAACCACTGCAGAGACTCAGTAAGTCATAGGGAACTCATTTGCAGTAAAGCAGGCTAACTTTTGGCAACACCAATCTATAGCTGAAGCTAGTTAGCATGTCAACGTTATAAAAAAAAGTACTGTTTTCCGAACAAGGTTTCACAAGTTTTCACTTACTTCAACAAGAATAAGTTTTTTATCGTTTTCTGAGGACTCCCCAAGCATCTGAAGTTTGTTATATTTACTTGCTGTTAATAGAAAATCTTGAAAGAGAGCTGCTTGGGCCTGGCTTGGAAATGTGTGAAAATTTGAGTCTGAAAAAGAAAACTAATTAAATGCACGTATTCTACATTATACAAAGTAGAAAACGAATACCCACAAGAACCAATAGCCACCCATGCCCTTTTCTGTCAGTAGCCATTGAACAGCACCAGTCTTCAGCAAACATGTGATAAATACAAGAGCATTTTTAAAGGGTAGAATTCAGCTGAGGACCCAGATGAAGACAGAATTACTTGATTTTATTTATTTGGCTCAAATGATATCCAGGCTATTACTTACCTCACTACAGTCATTTCAATTGCAAACTATTTTGGAATAAACACTGTAAAAAAACCTAAATTCCTTCTCAGGTAAAAGCAAAAGAAAGATTATTAAACACTAAGGATATGACTTACATGGATGTGAACCTGACTTGCTTTGTGACAGACACAGAAGAATAAAAAATACAGAATATGAAAATCACCAAAGTAACTGGGGAAAAAAAAAAACAAACTTACCATAGCCCAATATGCTTTTTAAGTCTTCTTTTGTAAAGTCTAAAGATATTGGATTGGTCCATTCTTGCACCTGAATGCGAAGATCTTTTGCTAATATTTGTATAGTTGCAGTCTTTCCACAACCAGCAGGACCAGTCAGCAGCAAAACAGAGCCATCCTGTCCAAGGAAAAAAAAAAAAAAAGGAAAAAAATCCCAAATGTGATAAATAAAGACTGAAAGTTGTCTGAAGATTAATATTGACTGAATCTTCATTCTGGTAATAATTATCTTTTCCCAATAAAACTTGAGTTAATTATTTTGTGTTATTAATTTACTTGTTGAGTATTCAGATAGAAAGAGCTAGACCAGAATCCTGAAAGCCTTGTTCTTAGTTTTTAATGTATCTGGTAAATTATTCATCTGTATAAGAATGCCTCTTGTCAATAAAGAGGTTAAAAACATCCTATTAAATCAAGTCAGTGCAACTGCAGATTTGCCAAGATACTTAAAATTAATCTGCAGTTACAAGCACACACTGAAGAGGTATGAACTGACTACATGTTAAAAAATAATATTTCTGAGCAAAACCAGAATCCACCTCTTAGTGGCAATGTACCAAGGTAAATGTACAAGCTCTAATCTACGTTAATGGAGTTCTTAGAAAGCAATAGATACATCATGACTACCTATAAGTTAAGGTTTTTCTGTGAAATTAAAATTGAATCCAGCTTGTTTGTATGGTTTTATAACTCTAGCTGCTAATTTTAGCAAGATTACCTGCTTTGGCTGCTGCTGAAATATATGCATTTTCAACCAGTTCTCAACTTCTTCTATTTTCTTTTTTTGCACAGCAAGGTCACTCTGAAACAAGATTAAAATATATTAAATGCATATGTACACTTCCTGGTTTCCAAGACTGTAATGATGAGATTCAAGAACAGACTAAAATACTAACAGAAACACATGTGTATATTCCAGTTACGTACAAGTAAGTGCAAGAGTTAAGGATAACCATTTTAGCCTGTTTCCTCAAACAACCCATTTTCCATTGCTTGCAGCTGGGAAATAATGGATTATTTATTATTCCTAAAGTCACAACATTACAGTCTTGCCTGTTTGTGTCAGTATGCTTTACAGTTACCACTGGAGCTGGCACTTTTTAGGCTCTGCTAACTCTAATACTACATAGGGTTTCGGAACTTGTGCAAATCTCATGCAGCTTACTTGTCTTCTAGCCTTGTAACTCAATTCCTCTTGAGAGGCGAGCTAATAAACATTTAAATATAAAATACAAGTACTACACTAACTTACATCAGCCAGCACTCAGAACCAAGATTCAGTTAACACTCATGCTGATACCTCTGAAACACACTGTGAAAAAGCTGTTCCACAAGCAGAACCACGGAAGACAAGTTTACTACAGATTTGAACTACAGTCTACTGTACTACTGTCCTTTCTCCTTGAAGCCCTGAGGTACCCACCCCCCACCACCACCACGAAGTCATGCCTAAGACATATCAAGCAAGCAAGAGACAGCGCAAACTGCAATTGGTCAACTGAACACTGACAGACCAGCTAACTGCTGTCCCGTACTATGGCAAGACCATTTCTGTTATCTCTCAGAACGAGTGCACTAACTCAGTTATCCTTTTTTCAGCTGTGGGTTTTTCCTAGTACTTGGAGCTGTCAGATCTGGCTGTAATCCAGTAATCCAGGTTCAAAAGTTTACAAGTGGATGGACAGGAAACAACATCTCATTAATAGCTTTAACTCATCAGGAAGCCTGGGGAAAAATTGTCTCCTACAGACAAATGGCTCATTAAAATCCTAATTACAGGTGGTAAATAAATTAAGCCGGTCCTTCACCACCCTAATAAAACAGGATATACTTAGAACCTGACCAATACAGACGAAGCACACCGTGCCACACTACAATGCCACTACTATATTAGCACTTAGAATAACTCTCGTACCTGAGTTTCAGGTCTGTATCTGTCTACCCATGGTTCATTTTGAGTCTGGCTCCAGTTTTGTCTGGACTTGTGACAAGGCACATCTACTGAAGATGACTTTGCTCTTTTTCTGGGCAGAACTTTGGGTTTACTACTTTCTGGCACAGGAGACAGGTCATTCTTCTGCTGCTGCCGGTTTCTTCCAGACTTGCCTTCTAGTTGCTTCAGAGGAAGGGCACTAGAAGAAATATTTGTGTTCCCAAAGAAGTCATCAAATGAACGTTCCCACCAATCCATTACCTGGTAAAACACAAATGTTTTGCCATTAATATAGCACTCTCTTCCCCTCACTGGGTACAGCTGTCTCTATAAAACTGGAGATTTTTATCAAACACATGTCAGACTATACCATAGATGTAAACAACTTCATCAGCACTGAAAGGCACACTACTAGTTAGCAACAACTGTGGGCACTTCTGCTTTCTGAATGTGTCCATCACATACTTCTTCAGCCTTAAAGAAAGCTTACACGTGATAGACTGTTCTGCGGCAAACTCACAAACTGGAACAAGTTAAAAATTCTACAAACACACATTCAAACTAAAGAAATAAAACAGAGATGAGCATTTAAAAATGTATAAGCTTATTTATACCATTTTTACATGAAAGTCATGTTCATGTTGTCTCTGTACAGTTTTCAGTATGTGGCTATTTTTGTTCTTTTTTTAACATTTACAATGCAGCCATTTGTGTTTATAAGTTAGAAACAGACACAGAAAAAAAGTATTTAGGCAGCACAACAAAAATCAAGTATTATTATCAGTTTGCTGCGTAAGGAAGCTGGGACTGATCTAGAATTAGACTGCCACATGAATCAGAAGTCTGTCTGATTGTTACAAGGAACAAAACTGCTAAGAGCGTCAATATTTAATTTTGGATTTGAGAAATACCCGGCTGAGACAGGCATGTAAACGTAGATGCCAGAGCCACTTTTCAGCCTACCCGTGGCCCCAAAACAATATCCCAAGACACAATGTCCGCTGCTAACAACTGATTGATAAGGTTTTAGCACAAGAACCTAACAGGCTACATGCTGAAACACACTTCTGTGAAAACGGAACTAATGGAATAGACATGGCATCTCCAAAAAAGTCTGCGAGTGCTCTACAGTTTACACACCTTACAAATTACTGCAACAGACCATCACCGGACAAGAGATTATCTGAGAGTAAGAGGTCTCAGTAACTGAGAAGGAGGATTTGTCTCTGCACGGTGTGCTTTTAACCTTTTTAAATTGAATTTGAAGCTATTTTTAGTTGAATTTGCAACTTTACCAGCAAGCCCGATACCACTGTGTGAGGGAGTTTCCTTTTTATATATTGTACCAATAAGTAAGAAAATAAACATCTTACACACAGAAAAAAACCGCAACTGAAGAAAAACACAGAGACCAAGGAGTAATTATCGTGCCTAAAAATACCGCTAATCGGAGCCACCGGCAGCTGCAAGAACCTTCCTCAGGGCAGACTTTGAGCCCCAAACCGCCCCAGAATGGCGGAGAGCCGCCCGGAAACCCATCACCCCCATCCCCCCACTCCGCGGCCTACC
>NW_010409899.1:0-1516 GCF_000710305.1 Buceros rhinoceros silvestris
CAGTAATGGCAGCCAGGTCATAGCTTTCTAGTAGAATGGTAGCTTCCAATCCCTCCTGTTTGTCACCCATTCTGCATGCATTGGTGTAGAGGCACTTCAGCTGGACTGTTGACTGTGTCACCTTCTTGGAGGAACACTCCTTAATTCCTTTGAGATACTGCACCAATGTTTCCCTGTTGGCTCCTATTACCTCAAGAGCCCCCAGCTTATCTCTTTAAAACCTCAGCTGTGCTCCAGTGTCCCCAGCATGCCTCAGAACTGCAGGCTGAGGGCCCTCCCTCTAGTATGATGTCCCTCCATCCATCCACCCCACAGAGTGACATCCCTGTGGCATGTCACGCCACAGCTTGTCACAGGCAAACCCGTTACCATATGCCTCCCCCTCCAAGTCTAGTTTAAAGCCCTGTTGATCTTTGAAATAGAATGTGAATACTGCACTATACTACTAGCAGAGCTGAGAGGAAAGTATGATGCCAAATTAAGCTCCAAACAGTTTGCAAAGTTTTAGCAAAGCTAAAATGTTCCATGCCCCACTTTTAGTAGAAGACCTTTATTGGATTTTTTTTTTAAGTTGGGTACATTGGTTTTAGTGCGTTTCCTTAACAGGCTGCTAATTTTGACAGATGTATTGGGTTTGTGTGGCAAGGTTTTGGTGGCGGGTCGTGCTACAGGGATGGCTTCTGTGAGAAGCTGCTAGAATAGAAGCTTTTTTTTCATCTGATAGAGCTAATGCCAGCTGGCTCTGAGATAGACCCACCAGCCTCTGTAATAACATATTTAAGAAGGGGAGAAACTGCTGGGTAACAGCAGCCAGAGAGAGGAGTGACAATAGGTGAGAAAGAACTCTGCAGACACCAAAGTCAATAAAAAAGGAGGGGGAGGATTTGCTGCAGGCACTGGAGCAGAGATTCCCCCACAGCCACTGGTGATGTCCATGATGAGGCAGGCTGTCCCCCTGCAGTCCGTGGAGGTCCATGATGGAGCAGATATTCACCTGCAGCTCACAGAGGACCCTATGCTGGAGCAGGGGTATGCGACTGAAGGATGCTGTGACCCCATGGAGAGCCTGCACTGGAGCAGACTCCTCATAGGACCTGTGAATCCCAGGAAAGAGGATCCCATGCTGGAGCCGGTTTGCTGTCAGGACTTGTGACTCCATGGGGACCCAGGCTGGAGCAGTCTGTTGCAGAAAGACTGTGTCTCATGGAAGGAACACATGCTGGAGCAGTTTGTGAAGACCTGCAGTCTGTGGGAAGGACTCATGTTGGAGAAGTTTGTGGATGACTGTCTCCTGTGGGAAGGACCCTATGCTGGAGCAGGAATAGAGCATGAGTGGCAGAGTCAATGTGTGACGAACTGATTGCATCTCCCATTCCTCATCTTCCTGTACTGCTGGGATGGAGGAGGTAGAGAAAATCAGGAGTGAAGCCAAGCCCAGGAATAAGAATGTGGTGGGAAGGTGTTTTAAGATTTGGGTTTTTTCTTATTACCCTACTTTGATTTGATTGGTAATAAA
>NW_010409900.1:0-24070 GCF_000710305.1 Buceros rhinoceros silvestris
AAGGAGATTCGGAGGCACAGAGAGTCCCAGGCGTTTACTCAGTTGCGGAAAGACTGCAAAAAAAGTTTGATGGAGGAGCGTGAGGCAGAACTAGAAGCGCTGATCTTCAGGCAAATCTTATTTTATGCATAGGAAATACATGCAGGATTTGGGGTTGCCGGATATCTTCACTGAGTTAGTGGTGGAACTGGGAGTGGAATGCTTATTTCTTGCCGGACTTCATTCTCCCTGCATAACTGCGTCACTTCATAGGAGGTGTCACTGGTTTAAGTCAGCACCAGACTTGGCCTGGAGTACCTGAGTACCAGCACACAATCCTGTGCTTTTCACTGCCAGGCAGGTGAAGTACTGCTTGATCTAAGACACGGGGAAATCTGTGGCTTAGTTTCTGAAGGACTAGTGAATGTCAAGGTACTTCCATGTGTGAGAAAAGCATCTCATGGAGGTGCCTGGTATATGCAGTGGGATTTCAAGATTTTGTATGTATGTGACAATTCATATATATTTTGCTTATGAAAGTGGCCTTTCTGCCATTCCAATTATGCAGTCTGACCCTCTAATTCCTGTGGCAGCTGGCTTATTCCTCAGAAAACTCTCCTGCCTTACACTAAAGCAATTTGCTTCTGCACTGCTTTCAGCTTTACCTAAAGTACATTTCTGTAATACCTGAAGAAAACTTTGGTTTCGGGTTTAAGGGCATATGAGGTCATCAATCCAGCAGCAGGTTGGAGGACCTGCTTCTCCTAGGAAGGAGAAAAATATTTCGTTAGGATGGTTGTTGTTCCCTCATGATTAAAGAGCAGAAGGAACCATGGAGCGGGCACCCCAACTTACACATACTTCTGTGAGAATCCAGCTGAATCCAAACCTTATACCAAACCTATGTGTTACATCAAGTTATTTAAGGCCTCTTATGACTTGCAGATCCTCACTCAGGTTTCTTCTCTAAGTCTTTTCTATCATTTAGACAAGTGCTAATTGTAAGACAAATAATTAAAAAAAAAAACAAACAAACCACAGGTGAAGGGAAATACAAATAGTTTTCTCCATGTCCTGTCTCTAGTTTTTCTGAGAATCTGAGACATTCTGCAGTATTTTTGTGTAAGACATATCAGGCTTCTACACAGCAATGTATACTCATTAACCTATAGCTGGATGTTTTAAAGTACAGTACACTATTTTGTTGTTTGTAAGCACGATAATTAAAGAAAGATCCAGCGTAACAATTGGAACTTTTGTATATCACCAGGAAAGTACTTTGAAATGAAACAGAAATAAAATAACTTACATCATTAATGAGAAGAGCAAATTACGCTTCCAAAAATGTCTTCTCTATTCGTATCCCCTCTTTTTCAACTGCCAGACTTTTTCAATTCTTCATCTTGAACTGTTGTTCTTATTTCCATAAGAAATTCAAAATTTGTATTACTGTTCTGGCTTTTTGATTTGGTCTTATAAATCCAATATGGAAGGGTGATGAAGAAATCCAAGCACAGATTTTAAAACTGGAATATCTAGGGCCAGGAACTGGCATCTGTTTTATGGAAGCCAAGTGAAAACCGTCAAACTATGTTACTGTAACTACATCAGTGGAAGATGTGGGCGTATAGCTCTCTGCCAAGTGGTTGCCTACAGAAAGAATACCTGAAAGCTTTCACGCTCCTCATTAAGAGAGACCTCAGTAAATAATTTTCTAGCTGATGCTTGCTTAGAGCCTGATGGAGGACATATAGGAAGGAGAATAATATTTAGTTAGGATGGTTGTTGTTCCCTCATGATTGAGGAGCAGAAGGAACCATGGAGCGGGCACCCCAACTTACACATACTTCTGTGAGAATCCAGCTGAATCCAAACCTTATACCAAACCTATGTGTTATGAATGCTCTGACTGGTCTGACACAGTCCAGGTAGATCCTCAGCCTGTGTCTGACAGTTCAGAAATCAGACTTCTTTGTTTTGAATGACCCCTTTCTTTGTGTTTTCTCCTTTAACGTTACCAATGGAAAACTGAAAGACCCCTATGTAAAGTTCCTCATACGTGTAAGTTTGACAAACCAAAGCAAGTCAGGAGTTCTCATCATATCAATCAAATTTCACAACTTTTATGTCCTCCCTCTCTGCGGGATTTGAAGTTTGTTCAGAACTCAGCTGGAGACTTGTGGTCTACTTAAAATATTGTGATAATTTTATTACTTGGATTTCTACAGCTTCTGCCAACCTTCATAAGGTTTCAGATAGTCAAAAAGAACAAAGGATTTTGTAAATATATTCTAAAATGTTACTTTTCATTTGTGTGCTGAGAAAACCAGTGATAACCATACCCGTCTACCAAAAGCCTCAGGGACCAAATCCTCAGTTTTCTCCATTAGATCTTGTTTCACTTGCCAGGTGTCTGAGTATACAGAAGTTAGCAACAGAAGGTAGAAATGCAAGCTACATCAGGGTGCTATAAATGTTTCAAAAGAAGTAACAGGCTTTTTAACACTAAGGACAGAGAATGATGCAGCCATGACCAATGTGGTCTAAGAGGGATCCCCTTCTGTAAAAACCTGTGCCGTTAATATCGTCAAAGATACTTTGTGGTGATACCCAAAAGTCACCCAAATGGCTCCTCCCGCCATGCAGGAGGAGCTGTCAGACTTTACTGAGGGATGGTTCCCACAAAAACTGTTTGTGAGTCCCTGCCCTGGTACCACAAAAGATTTCTGTGGTAAAGTGGACTCCTTCCAGGGCGCTTCATCTGTCTTCCTGCCTTGGTACTTGAAGCTTCGTTAACAAAGTGACGTTTTGTTCTAGAGAATTTACTCAGCATTCATTCATTCTGTTGCACAGATTGCATACCTGTTCCCTGCTTAGTCGTTGAGATTACCATAACTGTGAATGTATTCCCCAATGTCAGGATTTTGTTTAAGCAGCACTGGGCACAGCATGCTGTTAAGGCACAGCCTGTTTCACCTTGGTGGCTGTACGCCACGTATCTTTTCCTTAAGACACCCTGCACTGAATTGCACAGGATACCTGCAGGATGACTCTAGAATAGCGTGTTTTACTCCCAGTCCTGAGAGCATTCATAGTGCTGGACCTTGCAATGCCAGCAGGGCATTTATTTTTCCCCAGCAGCTGAAAATATTGAAAGAATTAGAGGCTTCTGATTCATAGTCACAGAATAAAGAACTGAGGTGCGTTAAGCCTCTACAACCTCCCACTGTTTGTTACCGCTCCTTTCCTGGAGCTAACCACCAAACATCACAGTTCGGTGAAGAGGCAAAGTGCCTCTGCCTCAGCCATTTGAAATAAAATATTGATGCCCTGGGGCATACATAGTTCGTAGACAATTTAAGTTAAGATGCTGGGTCGACAAGTTAAGATGCTGGGCTATAAAGTGGAGCAGCTGATCCATGGCACACGTTCTGCTCTGTCAGCTCAGTTACAGCGGTTGCAACCTCTGGCAAAAATATAGAGCAGACTCGTAGACATCATCAGTGGCATTTGCTGCTTGATAATTGTACCAAAGCAGCTTATTCTATGTAATCAGCTGCCATAATTGCTGAAAAAATATCATTTTAATCACCAGTGGTGGAAGACATGTTGAGATGTATGTATAGGGTGACCTCTACAGTGAAGATTTAAAAACCCTTTTCTGAAGGCTCGAGTTTTATGAAGAATACTGTGAATCCAGTGAGAATACGGCCAGAATTCAGGGGGAAAATGGATTGCAAGGTAGGAGTTATGGACGTACCTTGTCTTATTCCCAGAGACCTCTCTTCAGACCGCAATTCCACTGGCACAGGAATCTGTAATATTACTGTTGAAATCTATGGGGCATGCATTCACGTGTTGTATGTGGAGCAAAAGTTATTCCTATGTAGTGCTTATGGTGCATTTAGCTAAACATACAGTGAAACATAAAATCATACAATGGTTAGGAAGGGACAAAGATCATCTAGTCCAACATCCCATAGGCAGGGACATCTTTCACTAGATCAGGTTCTTCAACACCCCATCCAACCTGACTTTGAAGACTTCCAGTGATGGGGTAACCATACCTTTTCTGGGCAACCTGTTCCTGTGTCTCACCACCCTCATTGTAAAAAATTTCTTCATTATGTCCAATTTAAATCTATCTATCTATCTATCTATCTATCTATCTATCTATCTATCTATCTATCTATCTATCTATCTATCTATCTATCTATCTATCTATCTATCTATCTATCTATCTATCTATCTATCTATCTATCTATCTATCTATCTATCTATCTATCTATCTATCTATCTATCTATCTATCTATCTATCTATCTATCTATCTATCTATCTATCTATCTATCTATCTATCTATCTATCTATCTATCTATCTATCTATCTATCTATCTATCTATCTATCTATCTATCTATCTATCTATCTATCTATCTATCTATCTATCTATCTATCTATCTATCTATCTATCTATCTATCTATCTATCTATCTATCTATCTATCTATCTATCTATCTATCTATCTATCTATCTATCTATCTATCTATCTATCTATCTATCTATCTATCTATCTATCTATCTATCTATCTATCTATCTATCTATCTATCTATCTATCTATCTATCTATCTATCTATCTATCTATCTATCTATCTATCTATCTATCTCCTTTAGTTTAAAACCGTTGCTCCTTGTCCTGTCACTACAGACCTTAGGAAACACTGTCTCCATCTTGCTCGTAAATCCCCTTCAAGTACTGAAAGACCGCTATAAGGTGTCCCTGGAGCCTTCTCTTCTTCAGGCTAAACAACATTAACTGTCTCAGTGTTTCTTCACAGGAGAGGTGTTCCATTCCTCTGATCATTTTCATGGCCCTCCTCAGGACCTGCTCCAACAGGTCCATGTCTGATTTGTACTGGGGACACCAGAGCTGGACACAGTACTCCAAGGGGGAACTCACCAGAGTGGAGTAGAGCAGCAGGATCACCTCTCTTGACCTGCTGGCCATGCTTCTGTTTATGCAGCCCAGGATACCATTGGCTTTTTGGGCTGCAAGTGTGCATTGCTGGCTCATATCCAGCCTTTCACCCACCAGTATTCCCAAGTCCTTCTCTGCAGGGCTGCTCTCAATCTATTCGTCACCTAGTCTGTACTGATACTGGGGATGGCCCAAACCTAGTTGTAGAACTTTGTACTTGGCTTCATGAAGTTCACATGGGCCCACTCCTCAAGCCTGTCAAGGTCACTCTGGATGGCACCCCTTCCCTCAAGTGAAGTAACTGAACCACTCAGCTTGGTGTCGTCTGCAAACCTGCTGGGGGTGCACTCAATACCACTGTCTATGTCACTGAAGATACTAAACAGTAGCAGTCCCAGTAGAGTGCCTTGAGGGACACCTCTCATTACTGGTTTCCAGTTGGACGTTGATCCATTGACTGTAACTCTTAGAAGATGGCCATCCAGCCAGTTACTTATCAATCTAATGGTCCATCCATTAAACCCATATCTATCCAGTTTAGAGGTTAAAATCCTGGGCAGGAGCATCTCCCCTATGAGGACAGACTGAGAGAGTTGAGATTATTCAGTCTGGAGAAGAGAAGGCTCCAGGATGCCTTACAGCAGCCTTCTGGTACTTAAAGGGAGCCTACTGAAAAATGGGGAGGGACTCTTTATCATGGAGTGTAGTGATAGGACAAGGGTTTCAAATTGAAAGTGGGTAGATTTAGATTAGATATTAGGAAAAAATTCTTCACTGTGAGAGTGGTGAGGCACTGGAACAGGTTGTCCAGAGCAGTTATGGAGGCCCCATCCCTGGAAGTGTTCAAGGACAGATTGTATCAGGCTTTGAGCAATCAGATCTGCTGGAAGATGTCCCTGCCATGGCGGAAGAGTTGGAGCTAGGTTACCTTTAATGTCCCTTCCAACCCAAACCGTTCTATGATCTATGACTTAGGTATGTTCAGGTTCCTCGGGGGTTCTCAAATCTGAACTTCTCCTATGATGGAAGTTATTTCATTCCCTCAGTCCTTGCTTTGAAGTTCAGGGTCTTGGGAGAAATGGAAAGAGATATTACCATTGAAAACTGAGGGAAAAATATTTTTGAGTGTCTCAACCTTCTCTGCTTTAATTGCCTCCAGCTCCCCTGTCTTATTTATCAGGAGGGGTGTGTGTGTATGTATGCTTACATTTTCTTTAATCTTCCTTTTCTGGTCAACATACCTGTAGAAACCCTTATTATTTTTCTTCACATTCCTCACCAAATTCAGCTCCAACTGTACCTTACCATGCCTTTCTTGCCTGATTTCTTACACATGGGAATTGAGAGCTGTGTCCTTAAAGAGCTGCCACTTCTGTTCAGCTTTTTTGTCCCTGAAGTTCGTTTCCCAGGGGGTCCCATCCAGCAATTTCTTAAAGAATTGAAAGTTACTGTCCTAAAATTCAACATCCTCACCCATATCCCTCAAGACTGTGAAGGCACATGATCGTGGCAGCTCAGGCTGCCACCAATCTTGACATCTCTAATTTGTTCACCCATGTTGGTAAGCAACAAGTCTAGTAACTCTTCTCTTCTGGTTGGGTGTCTATCACCTAGATTAAGAAATTATCCTTGATGCACTCTGGTAGTCTTCTGGACTCCTTACAGCTTTCTGTGGTGCTTTTCCAGCAGATGTCAAGGTGATTGAAGTCCACTTGTAAGATTAGAACCTGGGAGCATGATGCTTCCTGTAGAAAGGATCATGTAGGATCCCCTTGATTGGGCAGCCTGTAGTAAACACCAGCCATGAGCTTTGCTTTGTTGGTCCGGCTCCTAATTTGTTGTCCATAAACCTTAAACATGCTCACTGCTTCTTTTCCAAGACTGCTCTGTGCTGTCCATCCTTTTTTTTTTCTTTTTACGTAGAAGCCAATATCCCCCCTTCTTTGCCTGTCCCTTCTGAACAGTTTTTGTAGCCATTGATTGCAGCCATGCAATCATGCAATTCATCCCACCACATTTCAGCAATAGTGATTAGATGGTAGCCTTCTAGCTGTATAGTGGCTTCTAGCTCCTTCCTGTTTGAAACTCCAGTGTCTTTGAAAACAACCATCCCAAAGACCAAAACAACTGAAATAGTGATAAGAAGTTCCTGTAGCAGAAGTGGATGGATTTTTAGATCAAGTAATTCAAGGTTTGGCAGGCTGCTGAGAGTTTATTGTGAAGGTTGAAAGGCCTGAGAACCTGGAGAAACAGGTTGAGTAGCAGCCCAAGAGACAGACATCCTGGCATAGCTCGGAGCCAGGAGGGTTTCCTTTGGAAACCTACCATGTTTCTTCTGATGGATTCAGCATAATCATGCTCTTCTGCAAAACACTTTGATTTCAACAAATTATTAAAAACTCCAGCACGATGTCTCCTGTGTGATGTAGGCACCTAAAAAACCTTTCCCAAGTGTGTCTTGTTTCTCCTGTATTGCAAATAAGGCTTCATCAGCATGTAATTAGTGTTGGAGAAACCCTTAAAAGTTCTCAACCTTTCAGATAAATAATAAAATATTTGTTGACTTCTTCAGATCTTTAATACCAAATAAACCCCAGACAAGCTTCTGTGTGTTTTGTCTAGGGCTTTTTATAAAGCTGAAATTTGTGAAGGAATAGCAATTGATATGATACTCTAGTATTTCTACCCCTGTGAAGTTTTTTATTCAAACTTTGTTCACTGCTTAGTGAACATCACATCATCACAACATCACATATGCTTTGTACCTCAGAGCAATTTTCTGAGGGTGAGAGCGTGCACTGTGGAGCAAACTGTGGCTATGAGTGACCAAGTGAAAAAAGATTATTAATTGCTAAGAACAATATTCTTGGCTCAGATCTTGAGACCTATTAGGCCTGTAGACGTAGAGAAAGGAGATTAGTCCAACGCAGACTCATGTAATCCATAGCCCGCTTCAGGATTTATGATTTCCATGATTTTGTTTGATAACAAGATTAAAAGTCAAAGAAGGGCAACAGCAACTCCTTATGTGGTTGCAGAGTCAGAAGACAACACACAACCTGGCCAGAGGAGGTGAATATGTAGCCAGCTTTCCCTGGGGATGGGGTTTTTAGCTGGTAGTCAAATTCAGGCATAAGGTAAGACATGCCTTGGGCCACGGTCCCTCTGGTATCTCTATACATGTTCATTTTCCAGTTCCTGCACTAGGGCCCTTTGTTAAACTGTATTACGACATCGCAGACTTCACTTTGCAAAGAAACCGAAAAGCAGAGTGAGACCATGCGGGTTGAAGAAGCACTGATACGTGACAGTCCATACCGTTTTGTTGTCAGTAGGCTAACTAAGCAATGCTTGGACACGGTTTGGGGAATAGATAGCATGGGCCAGTGACTGTTACTATGAGGCAGCATGGATGAAGCCACCCAATTTTTTAGTTGTGGAAGAGAGTTCAGCAGTTTATGCATATAGATATATATATACTATATAGCTATATGTGGTTATATTTATGTGTGTTGCAACTTCATTAACCTGGGAATTTTTTTGCTTCATGAAGTTCTATCATTTCAGTGAAGCATCATTTGCAATATTTGCTCTTGCTGCTGCATTTCTGATCATGGTACTTCAGGGAGTGTTTTTCATTGTCCATCTTTGATAACACATATTACATGGCATCATTCTTACATGCCAAAAAAGAGGCACTGGCCCAATTTAATTACGTGAGGGACACTGCCTCAGAGGCTAAACAAGCAGTCTTCAATGCATTTGAACTCTGATACCACAGCATGTTGCACCTAAATTCTGTACTTGGTGAAGATGATCACTGGAGCAGGGGTGATCAGGGAAAATGCCAAAGGGAGAGTTTCAAATGTTCTTTTTGCAGAGAATGCTGTGAAGTTTTTTAAAAGGGTAGATAAATAGCAAGAGGCCAGAGGATGCATGAGAGCAGGCAAAAGTCTTGTAGTCTTGTATTTTTCTCTTGAACTTTGTCTTCATTTGCTAGCTAACCCCAAACAGACCTCCCTTTTTCTGCCTATCAGCAATGTGTAAATTAATCCTTCAGTCTATTCTATAAATAGACACAATTCCTTCATTACAAATGACCTTTCTACTCTCAGCTTGGTTACACAGAACATGAACTGTGTCCAGGTGGAGGTTATAGGATGTAGCATCTTATGAGAGTCCATTTAAGCATGCATGCAGGATGAAGTAAATGTTCTTTTTTTATTTTGCAGGGCTATAGCAGTTTGCCTTAAGGCATTGGGTGTCCGTATGAGGCTGTCCAGCAGTGCCAGAACTGTGATATTACATGGATTTTGTGTTACTAGTGCTAATATGAGGCTGGTTTGAGCATGCCCAGGGGGCCAGAAGTGCAGAAGTTCTGTGCATGCCACCCCCCCATTGACTGCTCTATCCCTTTATACTGAAGGTACAGATGTGATCTCTCTCAGGAGACCAAGGCAGAACGGTTAGCAGTTGATGGGATGTTTGAAGGATTAGTCCTACCAAGTCATGCCAACACAAAAAAGTGTCAACATTCAGCTTTTCTTGAACTTAGAAAAGGGTAAGACTGTGGGAAGTACTTCTTTGTTAGGCTCAATTGTGTGTAGTGTAATCATGTCAGTGGGGCATTATTAGCAACATCCTGAAGCAACAGCTCCGCGGATTGGGGGGTGGACAGGCAGGAGAAGCATTTATTGCACAGCTTTTGTGATAACGTAGATGCTATTAAACCCCAAAGATTAATTTCTTTTGAAAGTCTGAATTATGGAGTGTTTATTAAAGGTACACAGAAGATTTCTTTCAGAATACTGCATTTTCTAAAGCAGTTTTTGGACCAAGCAATTTCTTAGAGTTGTGCTCCCAAAAAGTTGACTGATGGGAGTAGCAGAGGTAGCCAAGCTATAATATAAATAGGTAGTGTAGCCGTATTTCTTGCCTGAAGGGTATATCCAGTAAACTACTTTGAATACTGAGGGGTTAGTCTCATTACCTTCTCCACCCCGGACTGTGAAGTCCACCTGTGACAATGAAGTCATGCTCCTCAGTTCTGAAGAACAGAAAAGTTAAAAGTGCTTCCTGCATGATAATGATTCTACTGTTAATACTGCATTTCCTCTTGGTTCCCTGAGCCAGCTAAGTCATGCTTTTTAGCTTTCTGCTCATTTGAGAAACTACCAGACAACAATCTGTGGAGCAGAAGGTTGAAATTTTCCTTCACCCAGTCCCGGGTTACTGCAGGTCTGACTGCTGGCCATGCAGTCACTGGTGAGAAAAGAAACCCAATATGCTCATGGGATTTCAAAGGGAAACATGGACGGGTCTCTGTCATCTGGACCTGGACTGCACGCTGTCAGAATTCCCTTCGATACTTGGTTACAGTGTTCAGCAAGACCATCTAACTGGTCATGGTATGCTGACATTTTTAGCAATTTAATTAACAGAGCCTGACAGAGTTCTTACATTGTAAGAGCTGTGAAATGAGTGCTGTAATATATTTTGATTTGGTTATGTATACCTGCCTGAGAACAGAGGTTTTATAAGATCATATTCTGGTGCTAATGGGCTTTGAAAATATAACTTCTGGCTGGTGGGATATATGATTTAGCAAGATCACACAGTCTAACAATCGTTAACAAGAATATAAGAGTATCCCACCTGACTTCTCCTGCGGGAACCAAATAACATAGCCTGTAAAAGAGAATGTAGAAGTAGTGGGGCCTAGGATACCTTTGGAAGATACTGAAGGCAAGATAGACATTCAACATCTTGTAGACCAGGGTACCCTCTACATGTTTGCAAACATGAAGATCCAATTTTCAATACTGCTTTTTGTGGTGAGCATAATAATCTTCCATTTCAGAGTCTTCTTCATTGACCAGTTCCCATGCAAACTGTCTCTCATGTAGTCTCATGAAGGTGTGGGACAAAGTCTCTTTGTTACAAGTGTGCTGAAAGGGAGGTATCTTTTTGTTCTGTGAACTGATATAATGGTGACGAAGATTAACTGGCCACAAAATCCATCTTAATGCAGGTTCAAATATTATAATATTCTTAGCATCATCATAGAGAATTGGGGATTTTGTTCTTTCAATCTGTAAGCAAAAATTGTTTTCTCCAGATTATGGATGAATTTTTCTACTCAATAATTCTGTACTTCATCCATATAAACCTTATTTACTTATTTAAATGCATAATAAGCACAGTTTCCTTAACTAGTGTATGTTTCTTCACAAAAGTCAGATATGTTAACATTTCCGTGGAGAAGGTATATCTGAAGTCAGTAGATTGTGTAACACCATTGCATCAGTCAAACACACACAATTATTGAGCTGTTCAAATGCTCACTTATTCCATATATTTATGTTTTCATTCTTTAAAAAGAACTCAAATACAATTGCTTTTATGCAAAGGAGATACATTCATTGTCATCCTTCTAAATTAATGTTCACCATCCTGAAATGTAAATTAATAATTTACAACTCTATAATTATATTCAAATCACTGAGGGGTTCCAATATCCCTGCCTAAGTTTACAGAAAGCTTGAAATAGAAATAATGGGATGTAAATTTCCCCATTTGTTTCAGTTATGCATTAAGTGAAATGCATGTTTCTAATCAGCTTAAAAAATGAGTACTGATAATCAAGGGAAGGACATATCTTCTAGTTTCTTCCAAAGTAGATCAAATTGCAGGAAGTCTGTGTGGATAAAATGAAGAACCATGCTAAGCATATTGAAGATTTGTATGTTAAGGGCTTTAAGAGTATATTGCAGGATCTGTTGGGGAGATCATAACTGGTTTTATTGCATCGATTTAGCTTGAAGACAGACCCAGCATTCATCGGTTTAGGAAATGTTATGTCAGGTAATGTGTGAAAGACAATGAAATCATGAATCATTGATAAAATACAGTTTTTACACTTGTGAGATAGCTAAGATCTTCACTCAGAGCTGTAAATTCAGGGAGTGATGCATTGAGCTGTACTCATACAGAAAAATACATTATCCTCTGTCTCTATATCTATAAATTTCCTTCTCCTTTGTAAATGACTGTCGTACTCCCAGATGTTAATAAAACAGTGATTGAACTATCTGTAACTGCACACTAAAACATAAGCTGCAGAACGCTCCTTAACAACAGAAAGGCATGCTTGTTATACATTTGTAAACCGGTTCCTTTCCCTTAGAAGCAGGAACTGAAACATTATGTCCTGGGTCCAAGGAGAGTGTGAGTAGGTTATTTCTGAAAGCTGTGCTTTTGGAGTACGTGCCTGTACTCCTTGCAAGGAGCACAGTATTTTTCTCATTCTTGAGAGCACTCTTGCCTATGTACAAATCTGGGACTGGAATTTTCGATGTTGTGCAATGTTTTATTTTTGCTGTGAGTTTGATTGATTGGTATTTGCAATGCCAGGGTTTTTTTTAATGTTTCTTGAATGTGTGCTAATGGTTATCTCTAAGCTACACCATTTGCTTAATTGAGACCCTGCCTTGGTGCAGAAATGAGACATCCCGTATTTGTGGATCAGTTTTGTACCTCTGGCAGCAGTGGGAACTGTGTCTATAATTTCAGAGGGAAGGGAATTAGGGCCTGCAGAATGATGTAAGTTTTATTGAGGACTAGTAATGTTCCTTCTTTCATTACTCTTCTGTTTCCTTTGCCTTTGTCCACAGCTTTTATCCTCTTATTTTCATAATCATGAGAAGTCAAATTAATCTCAGGTGTAAGAATGCCAAATCAGCTTTGAATTTCTTTGACTGTTCTGACTCTTTGTACTTCAAGCCGAGCAATGAGTGTCAGAAACTAGCTAGATCTTACCAGCTGAGATGTTGGGTGGTTCATTAGTTGGTGGTTCATTAGTTATATATCCCATCTCCCATTCAGCCTCAGATATTCATATGCAAAGACACATCTGCTTGTTTCATGGCAGGTATCCATTCACTCATGAGTCACTTTATTTTCTTTTTGTATTAGGTATGCTTACAAGTCATATGCTGTGCTTTCAGTAAAAATCACTTACTCCCTCTGTAAGTAACTGTGTAATCAAATCCTGAGGGAGTAGGAGGGAAGGGACCCAGAAGAGGTTAAAAAGCAATCCTTCACCCAGAGAAGTGAAGCAATAAAAATAGGGTGTAAAGCTGACAAAACTGTAGAGAGAAAAGGAGAGAAAGATTAAAAAAATAATCTCCAGAGCATAAGACTGCTATGAGGAATGAAAGTAGTTTCAAAGTGGCTGAATGAAAGGGAGGGAGAAGTTAAAATAATTAAATTGTAAATCCACATGGACAAAACAGATCACAGTTAGGATTTATGAAAACAAGTGATAAGCAGAAAAAAACAAAACATGCAAAACGTTCCTATCTGTTAGCCAGAACAAACAGTCAGGATAACAACTTGATATGATTTTTTTGGAGGAAGGAAAATGGCAACAGAAATAGTGAGAGGAACAATTTTAGAAACCGATAGTGGAAATGAAAGGCATTCAACAGTTCATTCAACATTCAACAGCTTCTGTCTAATAATCTAGAAGTTTTGCTGTTTTAAGTATAAACCAGGCAATATAAATTTACCTTCAAATAGAACTTCTTATTTTAATTTATATGTATTTGCACTGTATATGTGGTATATGATGGCTTTGCTTTCAATAGTAATCTGTCTCTGTGGAATTGCTGACTTTTTTTCTTTTGTAGGCTGGTAGATTGCAATGCAGTGTCCTGACGGAGAGGTGTAAGTTCCGTGAGCCACTATTCTAGCAGAGGTGAAATAAAGTCTCAGGAGTTCCGACCTTGTATTGACAACAGACAAAAGATATTCTACTTTACCTCAGCAAGAGTTTGTATTATTTCTGGAGCAGGGCAATCTGGTTATATATCCCAGTATATTTTTGTGTACGTGTTAGTATCAAAATGTAAGATTGCAACATCCAGATCACTCACCCCTCCTCATTCATGGAGCAGGGAAATCTCTCCCTGCTGGAAAGCAGTAAAAATCTTCAGCTTCAAACTTAGCTGCCTGGATTTCAGAGTCTTTGATGACGTGTGTACCTAAGTTCCCATTATAGTCACTGGAGCCTGCTCCACTCACCATGTGCGTTTATTTTTGGAAGAGCTGAACAGCTCTCTAGACTAAGTCTAGACTCGTCTGTCTAAGATTTTGATTGACTATAACGGGAGTTCAGACACCTTGCTGATGTATGGACACCTATGTGTACGAGTTTGAACCTGCAAGCTAGCATCCTGCTCTTCAGCTGATGTAGCCCAGGCAGAGCACTGGGGAGTCCCCTGGGAGCAGGCTAGGTGGACATACAACATGCCTGGCAGCTTGGGCTCCAACTGCCTACGAAGCCCTGCCACTGCTGACCTGAGGTGGGGGGCTACACAGCTCCCACCAACAGTCAGCAGGCGAGTGAGTTGGTGGGGTTCGTTCTTGTGCTGGGATCGAGTGTATAAGGAATATTGCGTAATGAAGAACTTGGCAGGTACCGTTTCACTCAGGACTGGCAGCTGTTTTCTCTGCTGAGGGCAAACACACTGGCTAAAGCCTCTGTGCTTTATAACCCCTGCAGGCAAAACATCCCACTATCATTTGATTTGTCAGGCCTTAATCATTTCTGCAAAAAAAAAAAAAAGCTGGACTGTTGGAAAAAAAGAAATAAAATGTTAGGTCATTTGTCCTTGAAAAGGCTAATTATAAAATCCATGACTGTGGTATTTAGCATCCAGTTCACTTAAGTCTGTTGGCAATGCTCCCTCCTATATTTCCTGAACATGTTCCTACAAACAAGTTTTCTGGAGGAGTGAGGGCTGACGCAGGGAGTCTGAAACTCAGCTGAGACGGGAGAGTTGCTTTTTGTATTTATGGTTGTGAGTATTGCTGCTGTGTCTAAAAGCACCCTTGACTTAAAAGATATTGTCTAGTTTACAAAGCAAAAAACAAATATTACAGGTCAAATTCCTGTTTTCATATTAAACTCTTACCAAATTAAAACAAAAAAATATTCTTGAGAAACCAAGTCCTGGACTCTTCCGTGTCAAGCTGATCCAACTCAGACAGTGCAGACTGAAGAGAAGACTTTTTGTGCTTGTGGTTTAAATAGGGTGAGGTTTATATTGTCTTCCTAAATGTAATCTGCTTCTACAGTGGTAGTATATTGTGTTTCTAATTTTAATTACAGAGATGGGTGGGATGGATCACTAAAATTGATACTTGCTTCTCCCTGTAAAAGCTGAGACTGCTTGTGTCTGGACTCATTTTTTTCAATTAATTTGCAGTAATTAAAGGGTGCTGTGTGGGATGGGGCTAAAGAGAAACACAGTTAGACGTAATTCTTCTCCTTTGGTATCTGCATCCTTATTTGCTTTAAACCATTTTCAATGCTCTGATGACTTTAAGTCTTCCTGTATCACATACTGTGTAAGCAGGAATATGTGAGTGAACTGTTGCCAATGGCTCTGAGCGAGCATGGGGCATGTTTCAGATTATACTGTGTTTTCTTGTTCGGATCTGATCGTGCTAGGAGAGGCTCAGAAAGGCAGCTCTAGGGGATTTACTTCTAGCAGCAGCAGCAGCACATGATCCGACAATCGCGTGATTCTCGCCACCGAGGACTAATGGGGAGGGCGAAGTAAAAGTGAACACTGCTGTGGGGAAGCAACAGCATTTTCTTCTGCTTGTGGGGCCCCTCCACCAGCTGGACGCTTCATGGCTTCTCCCAGGTTGGAAACCTACTGCTGCCCAAACCGCGATGCAGCTACACAACTAGTGATGGACTTCCAGCCTGAAGTCTTCTGTGGAGTTTGCATTGGCAGCGCCTCCGTCAGTCTGCTACTGACCGTCCTGCAGCTTCTGCCAAAGAAGGGACAGAGCCTGCGGAAGATGCCCAAAGCCTCCTCCTCTTCCACCATCCTTCTCCTTATCTCCATTTGTGACATGCTGGGTAGCTTAGGTAAGCGCCGTCTTGATGTCCCTCGCCCTTCCTGTAATAGCTCTTGTTGCTCTGAGGTACCGTAGCCAAATGAAGCTGGTGAGTGACAGCAGAGATTTCTGAGGGAAACTTGCTCTATGTATTCACAGGAATATTTGGGCTATGTGAGATCAGAAAATTATGGTCTTGTTTAATAGTTATAATTTAATAGTTATAATTTAGAAGAGAAAGCTTTTGACAAATCTACACCCAAATGTCTGCTTTAAAACACATTAAAATCCACAACAGTGCCTGGTTCTCAGACTAAGGCATAGAAGTGGAGGTGAGGCAGTGTATTTAAAACTAAAGCTGACATCAAACATTCAGCCAGTCCTTAGGACTACATTTGAAAAACATTTCCTATATGTCTTTAAATCCTCTCAGACCAAGTTTGCCATCTCACTCACGTGCCAGCCACTTCTCTGGGCACATCACGTTCACAACAAATGTGTTTGAATTGCAACTGTATGCAGATCATGCTGGACACAGGCTTCTGAAATGCGAGTGAAGCTCCCTTATCAAGGACAACCTGCTGCCTGGTCCCTGGCTGATAGGCTGGAGGAATAAAACAATAGAGAATAAAACAAAACGCATGAGTCCAATTGAAACTACTGTGTCTAAATCTGTCCTGTCATCTATGACATTTACTACCAAATGACCTTTGAGGGTCCCTTCCAACCCAGAGCGTTCTATGACACATGCTGTGAAAATACAGGATGAGTTTGTTTCTACAATAACACTTTTCCCTCACGTTAGGTAACAGAAGTAGTGCTGTTTTGTAATCTCTCCCACTGCCAGGGAGGGACTGGGATTTTAGGTCTTCTCCCCTTTCATACCTAGCCAGTTTGACTCACAGTACCTCGAAAGTACCAATATTAAAACAAACAATAGAGGGGGAAACAAAGAAAGAGCGATATGGAAAAAATATGTTTGCATTCACCTGGATAAGCTCCTTTCAGTCAGATGAGGCCAGCAATAGATATAGTTATTTTTCTCCCTTTTTCTTTCACTGTCAAACTCAAACTATTTATCCATCACTGTCTTTGAATTTCACTCACTTTGGTGGGTGAGAAACTGTTCTCCTTTGGTGGCAAACCTGGTAGTTTTGTTCTGCTGTGTGCTGGTGCTTTAAAGCCTATTTCAAGCAAACCCAGAAAATACCACTAACAAAATGTGAGTTAATTTAAAAAAACGGTTATTGTTCTCACCTAATTCCAAAGCCCTGCTTTGGTCAGTCCTGTGACAGAGAGGAAAAGAGCTACTTGTAAAAATGAAGACAGTGAAAAGTGGGAAGTAACTTTTTTCTGCAATGAGGAATTATAGAGAAATGAACATTAGCATATGAATATACGCCAGTAAAATTGTGAATAGTTAGCTACTGGTTTATGTCAATCTGTAAAATGCTACCCAATTTATTTTAGAGAATAAGTAAGTGAGATTTTAATCTACATAACATTTTGAGTCCCAGCAGCTTCACAGTCTTGGGGCTACTTTCCCTGAGCGATTACACCAATGTTTAAATAGTGCAGTTCTTCCTGCTGTGCTCATCTGCAGCCTTAGCCTTCCTTTGGACACACAAAATCTGGGCTGCGATGTGAAATATGTGGCCGGAGAGAAGCATGTGACTCAAATCACATCAGGAGATTCAAAGCATTAATGCATTTTTTTTTCTGTAGGTATGATCTTCAGGTCAAGTGTATGGCTAGGCTTCCCAGGCTTCATAGCTAACATTTCTGTGGTGAACGGGACTGACGTGTGGCCTTCTGCTTTCTGCGTGGGGAGCGCGGTAGGTACAGAGAACGTCTCCTCTTCCTCCTGCTCCCGGCTGACAGTCTTTCCACGTGGCGAGCCTGAAAGGCAAACCACTGTAGCCGAAAGGAAATTCATCTATGAGTCAGAGCCTGCATATGATGCTTTCATCCTCTGCCACACCCCTGCAAGTGCGTTCATGCCTCCCTCCCGCTGAAAGCCTGGATCAGGGAGGGCAGGGTGCTAGATGCCACGTGGTTCGCATGAGGACGCAGGGCAACATGGGTCAGACTGGTCCCAAGCGTTCAGCAGAACTCACTTGTCACAGGAGTGCTGGGGTAGTGCAGGGCACACCTGCAGCAAAGTCACGGATACGGAGGCTTAAGGGTGTAGAGATTCTCAAACAGGCTGTGAATGCTCCGGGCTGTTTCGTGCTGTTACGGCATTGCTAATGCCCTGGCAGCTCCGTCACACCTATATGTAGCACGAGGATATTTGCCCACCTTCTCCAGCAGAAATTACAGCCTGCATAGTGGCAGTGGGGTCTGACTGAAACCAGCAGCTGGGGTAGCTCAGATTAGCTTTTGCAGCCTGAGAGTGTGTGTTCTAGACACAGAGGGACTGCAGGATACATATACACAAAGACACAAAAGCTGCTGGCAGAAGGTCTGTTCCCGCCATGTAGGATTACAGCGCAGATTGCTGTTCCTATGGGCATTTGATGACTACGTTTGGCCAAGTCTAATTAATACCTCCTGGATTAAAACACAAGAATCAGAAAATGTAAATGTATTCCAAAAGTGCAGATTAAAACTCAGTTTCAAATATTACAATCACAGTACTGTCTGAGACTTATAATTCGAGTTTACTGTACAAGAATAAAGGCCATGTTTTTTACCAAAATGACGAATAAGACAGATCATCGCTTTACCCAAATTCAACAGGAACGTAGGGTGCCCAATGGATTCATGCGTGAGCGATGACAGTATTAGCTTTACAATTCAAAGTTTACAATATAGAAGAGGATATGATGCATGTAAACAAAATTGTCCAGCTCCAGTAGTTTTTAAATAAAATGCTACCTGCCAAATTTAACTCACTGTACCTTATATGCCTATATAATGACAATTTCAGACATGGTAGTCTTGTGCCATAGAAGCAAATATCAGTTGTACACATCTATCAATACTCAAATCCTCATATATGTTCAAGTATTGCTTATTAGATGCAAATGTTGATTATTTCTCTTTGAGGAAGAGGACACCAGCAACATCAATATCTTGTGGCAAGAATGTCCTCTTCCAAAACCATGTTTATACCTTAAACTGCATTTTTTCTGTCCCTTAACACAAAAAACCCAGTATTTTTATGCAGTGACAAAGATACTGTAGGCAGACTGTTTGTTTTTCATTTGGATCTCAGGTTAGATGATGAGCAGCATAGTGGTCTACCACAATATTTATTTTTCTTTTCTTGGGCTCCAGTGAAGTGCTGTAATTTGAGGTCACTTGCTAAATGTAGATTTAATTATATTGGAATGGAAAAATATCTCCCCTTTCACTCACTTCCCCTAGCATATTCTGGTGTTATAAAATGTTTCTGATTCTATTTTTTTTTCTTTTAGTACTATTGTTTTATTTCACTTAACCACAAGCCAATACAAACTCCAAATAGTGAGACCTTTAGGCATCCCCTTTGAATAACATCCCCTGGTTTGCAGAGAGGTACCTTCTCAGGCACTGTAGCAAGATATTTCTAAAAAGTGAGATATGTGAAGATTGTGGGTTTATGTGCATCTGATTTATATTATCTTTGGAGACAGTCTTGTCTGTGTTGGATTTTCTGTGTAGAAAGACCTTGCAGTTTAGTTTTGTATGTGTGTAGGTATAGAAAATTGAGCATTCTTCAACTGCAACAGATATGCAAAAGTGCAGATGGAATCATGTGCTGAGTGCTATGAGTAAAGTGCATTAGAAGGAAGACTGAAATTTTATTTTCTGGCTTCTGTGCACTAGGAAAATGTCATGGTGTTTGAATTAAATACTGAATAATTCATACTACAAATGACTAGAAGTAGGGTCTACACCCCTGGTGAAAGGAAATATTCCCCAGCTTGATTTGCCTTTTGGAGGAAGGAATGGTAGATCTCTATTCACTGGTGTTTGGCTCAGTAACAACTATGTTGGTTTCCAGTTGTAAATTGATGCTAGTATGGAGCTGTGATAAAGGATATTCAGATAAGAACTGAAAGAGGGCTCGGGGGGAAGGTAATCTGAATAATAAAATGGTTCCAGACTATTACAAAGAGCCAGCTCCTCTGGGGAAGAAATTTGGAATTTATAAACAGCAGCAAAGAAAGGTCACTTATAGAGCCTCATGGGAAAACTACATAAGGTCAGCTCATGAATACTGTGGAATTAACTTGACTTAAACCTATTTCCTTTGGATTTCTATTGAAGAAATCAGTCAGGGAGTTCAGTATGAATAGTTTTTCTGGAGAGTGAATGATGTTTTTGTGAATGACCTTTTTTTCTTAATAACCGTTCACTGAATTGGGTTCTTGAGCATGGAGGAAATGCCTGTCACATGCAGAACCCAGGATGCATGGGCACACTGTGTTGATGACTGACGTCAATTAGGTTTTCATGCGTCAGCTACTGAGAAACGACTAAAATTTTAATCTGAAATTCAAACATCCTCGCTTTACATTTCTTTGGACTTCACTCATGATGTCGAGGGTCAGGACTAGGGGAGTAAATAACAGGTTTTCTAAACAACAGAATAAGCTGTGAAAGCCAATGCTGTTCAATTTACCTGTGGGTTGACCTGTTGGCTACAGCAATGTTGTTCGTATGATTTTGAGAAAGGTTTTATACTTCATAATCTCTCCTGGAAAACACAAACCATTAAAGGACAAATCACCAGACTAAAGGTTGGAGTCCCTCTCCTTTCCCCACTGGGACATAAGAAGCAGGTGTGATATTTGGCATTTTTTTTCCCCTGCAGATGTGGATCCAGCTATTATACAGCGCTTGCTTCTGGTGGTTGTTTTGCTATGCTGTTGATTCTTACTTGGTGGTAAGAAGATCAGCTGGACTGAGGTACCAGAGTTAAAGCTCTGAATTTGTTATTTTCCTTCCAACTCTGTATGTTCATGTTTATCTGCAGCTATCTAAGTGTATAAGTGAAGCTGTACAAAGTTCTGTAGTTCATATGGTTACCAGGTAATTATATGGACGAGTGGTGTTCTAGGTGCTTAAAATGCCAGGGCGATGCTCAGATATTGAATTGTTACATTCCGGTTGGAATTTAAATGTAACCAAATTGATTTAATCTTTGGAAAAATAGGGAGAGATCAGGCTGTATGTACTTTATTGCAGTGAGATACTATTTTCGTCTCTATTTAGTACTTGAAACTAATTCTTGCAGCTATTAAATGTTACCCTGAAAATAAAAAAGCAGGAAGGGGGAAGTGCTGAATTTTGTATCATTCTTCCTCCATTTTTTTTTTCTCAGATTTTCTATCTTACTCACTTCACAGTGTCATCATTTTTAAGCTTCTGATCAAATCTGTAAATTTTTTAAGAAAAACTGTATACATTTTTCTGCAATGCCTGTAACAGAAGAACCTAAACTCTTTGGAAAGTACCATGCTATAATGCCAGGCAGAAAACATAAGATGTTTCTAAGCTGGTTATTAGAAGGGCAAAATGACTTCGGCTGTTGCTGATAAATGTGGAATTATGTGACTCTATACCCGGATGACACTGAGCAGTCAGGTACTGGAGACATTGTTCATCTTGCAGATATTGCCGAAATAGGGGGTTTTGAGTTAACTTCAGCCTGTGGGAGACAAACCTGATTTTGTGAAGTCCTGGCCTTCTGGTCTGAAACAACTGGAACCTGCCTCCTTCCCCCATATCTGTTAACCAAAAAAAAAAAAAAAAAAAAAAAATTATGTTCATTTGGGCCTAATTCTATGATCAGAGTAAAGAACGAAAGACTTTCAACACATACAGATCTGAACCTGCCTAAGATGGCATCAGTATTCAGCCCTAAAGATAAGCATAACTCTCTGCAAATTACAGAAGTGTGGTTTGTTTGACTGTTTGGCTCCCTTAAGTTTTAGTCTCCTAACTGCTCTCTGCAGGAGAAATGAAGGATTCAGGGAGTCCTTCTAGAGATTTGGGCATAAAGAAAAAGCTTTCCACCCTACAGGTTGGAGCACACAGGACTTATGTGTGCAAGCCTGAAAACTGCTCTGGTTCATCATTTTTCTGAAGGAAGCCCACCTGCTTACCTTAGTTTAATACACTCTTAATGTTGTTCTGCAGCATTTCATATCTGTAAAGCTCTGTTTCAGTGGGGGGTCCTATTTTTATGTTGCAATGTAGAAAGTGTAAGTGTTAGTATCTTTAATGATGCCTGTCCTGTTGGGTGCCTGCAGTACGATTGTGCTGTACCACATGATGACGTGGGGCCTTGCAGTGATGCTCTGCGTGGAGGGAATTGCACTGCTTTACTACCCTTCTCTCTCCAGGTAAGCAGGGCTCTGGGAATGGGCTGCAAAATCATAGTGTTCTCTAGTCATCTGAATGCCTTTTGGTCAGCCTCAGAGACAGGCATCCAAATGCTGGGCCGTTTTGATCCTTGACAACTGTGTTGCACTGAGTCAGTGCAATCCTAGAAATACCTTGGAGGTATTGGAGGTCCCTCAAGAAACATGCCTGATAATACGGGCACTCGAGCATGCTGCAGGGTGATAGAGGCTGTGATAGAGCTTCTGCTATGAGCTACTTCTCCCACTCCTGGCTTCAGCTTTGTATTTGTTCCTTTCAATTCAAGAAAATTGCACAGGCAGTGCACGTTAATAACTTCCCATCCCGTGTGAACTGGTGATGAAGGTATGTGAATGAAAAGTTTAGTATCTGTTTAATGGGGTTTGCTTTTTTTTTTTAAGTTAAAGGTGACATATATAAAATAGGCAGAACTGTCCAGTGTGTAAAAAAACGCATAAGGCATTAAAGATTTCTTCTCAGATGTGAAGATGGCTTGGAGCATGCAGTCCCACATTATATCACAACCTATGCTCCACTCCTGCTGGTGCTGGTGGTCAACCCAATCCTGTTTAGGAGGACAGTATCAGCAGGTATGTTCCTAATGGCCAGCATGAATCCGTACGTGTTATTTAGCAACATAACAATAATGCAAAAAGTTATGCCGGTGTATTCAGTGTTGTGGGATAGCTCCTCATTAAATCATAATGATACAGAGAAGGGTGGGAGGGAATTGCCTACTGAAATGAAGATACAATCTGGATGGGAATTTTGCCCCAGAGACACACTCTGATAACCTACTCAAGCTCTACTGTTACAAGCCTCTACTACAGATTTGCAAAGGTGTTTCTGTGTTAATAAATTACTCGATTTAAAGTATATGAGGCAGTTTATAGTGGACACTTAACTCTACTGTAGGATTGGTACCAACCTGGACTTTGGAATGTAATTTATTCTGGTTTAAAGATAATGTTGGTGCGATCTGATAGTTGAATCAACTTCTTGGCAGCCCTGGAGCTAAAAAAATAATAATAGATTATCAGAATTTTGTCACTCCTGATTCAGAGATTAAGAAACAAATGCAACTATACGTAACTCAACTCAGTTGGGATCCTGAAGTTCCCATTTAACTTATTAACTGATGCTTTGAAGAAATGAGACTGAAAAAAAGCCACAAATTCAATGCGTTCTTTGCAGGTAATAGGACCGGTGCTAGATATTTGCAGTACCTGTATGTGTACTTATCGTCTACACCTTGAATATGTAAAAATAGCAACAGAAGTCCTTGTATCCTCAGTTCGGTCTCCATTCCATTTATCCTGCGTCCCTCAGTAATATTCATTTTCATAGAAACAGTTGTTCCCTATAAAGCTGTTCCCTATAAAATGTTGCTATTTTTACGGGAAAGACACACTTTGAAAAGACACACAAAAGAATGTATTTGTGTTTGTGCATGTGTATACCCCTTGTGATAGCTGTACAACATGTGGCATAACTGTCTGGTTTTGCTGACATTACACCTTCAAGTACTGGAGGTGTAGCCACTGCTGTATCAATTGCACAGTGAAATACAATGCGCATAACAGGACAGAATGTATTCTATTTTAGTCTAAACATCACATAGTAAGTATATCACACATTATATAGAAGTTGTAAGTACTACCTCTAGTTAGAAAGTAAAAGGATGTTGACCACACTGTTTTCTGTTTGCGGTGATATTTAAAGAAGAAAAACCAGCTAGCAGGATATCACTCATGTTAGGAATCCATAATGGATGTACTTCTTCTCCTTTAGTATGAGGCTGTATCTGAGATTCATTGACGATGGTCCTTCCAGCATCTGAATTCCT